>NC_041827.1:9730000-10030000 GCF_900964775.1 Scleropages formosus
TTTCAGGATGTGTCTCCAGGTTCTCCTTCGCTTTGCACAATCCACCATGCTAACACAACTTGGTTAACTTACACTTTACTCTGTTAAATGACTCCACTTTGTTTAGTACTAAGATTAAATACAAAATTTAAATCTGGTCTGGGATTATTTTCTTACCTGTTTCATAGAAGCAAGACAAAACCTTAAGTGAGAGTGCTATCTTCTGTAGAAAAGTAGTCACGTATAAGTAATAAATCTGTAATATACCACTTCCTTTGATGCTCCCTGTTGTGTATTGAGTATTAAAGGTGCATAAAATTATTACTGTCCTTTGGCACAGATGTTCCTTATTAGTTTACTTATATATTGTTCCTTATGAGAAAGGGTTTCCTTGGGTGTAGCTTTTGAATTTTTTGCACACAGTCCAGAGATGATGGGTGAATGTGTGTGTGTGTGTTCTGGGTGTTAAAGCACTGCTCTAACTAGGGTGAGTTATGGCCGTCCGGACGTACAGCTCCTAAGATAATTTCGGCTGTTGTTCTGGTACTAAATTATTAAGTAGCAGATCTGATTAACTTTATTTCAATTGAAACATCTAAAACTTCCAGACAGATGCATTTTCCACTTTACTGCACTTCATCTGCTTATTTCAGTCCCCATTTCCGATTTTATTTGTTGTCGTTTGTCATCTGTCGACTTTTCGCTGTAAGGCCTGCTGTAGATTAGTGTATATTATATAAGTTGTGTAAGCGGGCTGAGTAAAATGAAAAAAGTAGAAGCATGGATTTTTGCTATAAAAACAAATGGGCAACAGGGAGGTGTCGAGACTCGCTTTTATTTGAAACTACAAGAAAAATACAGTACGTCCAACCTGACCATAGCTGTATGATGAAATACCCTTGTAAAATATGCTGAGTATGTTATCTGACCGGCATTGAAAAAAAAAGCTGTTCAGGCACGAGGGCATGGAAAATGAAATAAAAGAAATGGAATGAAGTGTTGCCGAAAGCTCAGGGCTCTAGTTCTCCAGTCCCGACCTTTGCGTTTGTCTTCACTTTCCTCTCGAAGCTTGCTCGTCAAGAGCGTCCTGAAGTCTGGAATTAACAAGGAGCAAAACACAAGGAATCAATCAGTCCGTATACCGTAGCAGAAAATACAGACAGTAGCAGTGCCAGTTACTCATTATGGCCTCTCCTCTGTCATTATCCTCAGCGCCTCCTGTCCCGCTTGGCTCTGACTCACTTGAAGTCCCCGCCGTCCAGCAGTTTCTTGTACGTGAGGATCTCGGCCTCCAGCTTCATCTTGATGTTGAGCAGTGCCTCGTACTCCTGGCCCTGCTGCTGGATGTTGCTGCGCAGCTGCATCAGCTCCGCCTCCAACTGCATGATGATGTTGTTGTACTTCTCCACCTCCATGTTGTAGCGCAGGTCTGTATTGCGCAGAGTGTCCTCCAGCGACGCTTTCTGGGGGAGGGGAAGAGCGACACGAGTAGAGAAACATGCAGAGAGACGCTAGAGAGGTGAGAGAAGAGACGCTAATGGAAGCCGTGAATGGGTCCCGCTTCGTGAGTCGTTGGCCCATCGCACTTTGACAGGCTTCCGTGTTTCATGCGTTGGGAAAGATGTCCTACCAAACTCCGCTGGGACTCCAGCTCAATCTCGAGCGTCTGCAGCTGTCTGCGCAGGTCGCTCATTTCTGTACGGGCACCCTGAAGCGCCTCTGTGTTCTGCGACACCTGGACCTGCACTTCCGAGATCTTGGGAAGAACGAGAGGAAGACACCGAGACAGGAAATGTAACAGTTGGCGGTACAATTCAGAAAACGATTCTCTATTTTGATGCTGATTGATCGTTAAATATTAAATTACAGGGAAAGTCGTTCTTTCGAGTCTGGGGAAGAAGCCAGAGGAGAAGTTCAGGTGAATTACCTGGTTCTCATGCCAGTTCTTAAGTTCCTCTGCATTCTTGAGTGCCAGATTCTCGTATTTGGCTCTTATCTCTTCCATAACCTTCGACAAATCTTGTCCTTTCGGAGCATCGACATCCACTTGGACACCCGACTGAGCAATTTGGCTGCGCAGCTCCATAACTTCCTGTTATGGACAGAAGGTTTCATGTTAAATGTTGTCTGTCAAAACTTTGCCCACCAGTTGTTTGGATGCATTGTCTGCGGAGGTTATGATAGGTGGCATCGGTGATTAAATAACAGGTAGCCTCATGTCTGCACCAATAATTCTTCATCTGTTGTGAAAAGCACTTACGTTAGTTCCGAGTTGCGCGTCGCCTTGGAGAAAAGTGTCCGCTAAACGGATAAATGTTAACGCAATCGAACGTAACTGTAATAAAATGCCAGGTTCTTACATTGTCGTGGTTCTTCTTGAGGAAGATCAGCTCCTCCTTGACCGCCTCGATCTCACTCTCCAAGTTCATACGGCCGACACTGGTGTCGTCGATCACTTTCTTCAGTCCGGCAATATCGGCCTCCACGGACTGCCGGATGGCCAGCTCTGCCTCATACCTGCACGCGGCACAGTCATATTATGGCCCCTGGGAACCTTAAATGCGGTAAGAGTAAGACCTCCGCTCAAACCTTTGGGCTCAGTCTTCAGAACTTTCCATGGGCTGTACTTACTTGACTCTGAAATCGTCCGCAGCCAAACGGGCATTGTCGATCTGGAGCACCAGCCGGGCATTGTCCACCGTCTGGTCAAACACCTACGCAAGACAGCGATGGGCAGTAAAGAGCGTCCTACGCAACACGTTCTCAATCTCGGTCCTCTGTGAGAAGAATAAATCGAAAAGGGCTGAACTGACGAAGTTTTGACGTTTAGCAAGCGGACCCCTGACGGAGAACAGGTACAGATAACTACTTTAGGAGACACTAATGCAGTTTGTGATGTGTGCCAGCGTACAAGGCAGCTAAGAAAAGAGATTCTCTCACGGGAACAGATTTTTTTTTTCAGGGTTGGGCTAAGTAAATCGCGTCGAACAAAAAGACTTTTCTGCGTCTCCGAAGAACGGGTTCATTTTTTTTTTCCCCCTCAAAATTCTGCATGTTCAAAAACCAATAGTATCCGAATTAGGCAAATCTGGGAAAAGGACCAGCATGTGTTTATGAGTCATAGCAGAGCCAGAGGACTGAAGAGCCATTCAGTTGCTGGTTTTCATTATACAGTCACTGTGCCTGAAGAGTTATATAACAGCACACCAGGCTTGTAAAATCACATGCGCTTTGAGACGGAGATCAGCAGCTCGCATGTAAAAGGGGTCTGATTGGATGGAAATTCATAGACGAAAAAAATAAATGCGAACATTGTTTATGGCTGCAGATCTCTATAGTTACCACTCTCCCCCACAATGGGGAAGTTTGGCTCGGAAAATGTCTGAATCATTCAGACTGAGGAATTTTCTGCGTGATTCACGCCAGCCACACCCACTGGCCATTTTTTTTTTTTTTTTTTCCACTAGAAACCTACTTTCATGAGTTCATTTCAGAATAGCACACAGACTGTTGTAAAAAAAAAATACGAATTGGCAAAGTGATGAAACATTTTTGCGCTTTTGTGCGTGTGTGTCGGTTCCCGAGATCTTCAAAGAACATCGTGCAGCTGCTTTGGAGAAGATGGTGAAAGACTTGAGCTTTCTTCCTGTTAGCGAATGCACTAGAGGTGCCACACCCAAAGAAACAGTTATCCCATCAAAGCATGCATCTCATTGTCACTCCCAAATACAGAGAGATGCATTCACTGTCCTTTTTTTTAAAATAGAATGACAAGTTGCATTAAATAAGTGAAGATTTTAAAAAAAAAAAAAACACGAATGAAACATGATATTTGCAGAGCCACATATTTACATTTCTTCGATTTTTGAACACATTCTTAAGAGCATGGTAACGCTTTAGATGTCTTTCTCAGTTTCCCCATGATCCAACGTCAATCTTTTCAGACTAAAAAAAATTTTGTTTTCGAGTCAAACATGCTTGAACTGAGTGTAGGCGTGTGACAGACGAGGCAGGGCACGAAAACCCTAGAAAAGTGCGGGAAGCGCACCTACACCCAAGGACCTCGGGCACCTATTTAAAGTTCCAGCCCAGGACGCCTGGTCATTTGTTCTTCATAGTGGGCCGTGCGCATCCTCTGCATGCAAAGTTCTGGAAACACTGCGGTAGTAGCCACACCTAACTTTTAAACACTCATACCATCACTGTAGTTAAGAACTGAGACTGCATTAAGCTGGGACCTTGCTCAACATCTCATCTTGTACCTGTTCTATCCAACCACTTCTATCAAACCACTAATCTTATTTCACTCACTTTGTCCATGTCATTATCATCACCTTACTCATTCTATGCCCAGTCCAATCCCATACTTATCACATTGGCTCCCGTGCACAGTCCGCTTGCTTCTTCCACCTTTCCGAAGCTCACCTTCTTACGCAGCTCATCCAAGATGGGGTTGTAGCGGCTGTAGTCGTGGCCGTCGGGACCCTTCTTCTCCAGGAACTCCCTGATCTGCCTCTCCAGCTTGCCGTTGGCCTGCTCCAGGTTACGCACCGTCTCGAGGTAGTTTGCCAGCCTGTCGTTCAGGTTCTGCATGGCTCCCTTCTCGTTCCCCAGGATCTCGGCCGCGCTGCCGCTCCCGGATCCGGCTGCAGCCGCGGCTGCCGCACCGAGGCCTGCGCCGCCGCTGCTCAGCTGGAAGGAGGAGAAGGAGACAGGTGGCGCCACGGAGCCCCGCACTCCCGAGTGGGAGGCCGAGGAGATCCTTGTTCCATGCCCGCCAGCCCCGCCATAGGTGCTGACAGCCCGGAAACTGGAGGGGGGCGTCGAGCGGTTGAGAGAAATGTGGGCCGATGGCAGAGGCCCGGAGGATTGCAGCGAGTAGGTTCTGTAACTCATGTTGTTTGTGAAAAGTAAGCGGTGACTGAGAGCTGGGACTGAGTGAGGTCAGTGCAGGACTGCAGGGAAGAGCACGCACAGAGAGCAGCAGACTTTTTATACTCCCGCTGTCCTCCTTACTGGCCCCCGAGTCCCCGCCCATGGGCCCTCTCCTCTGCCCTGCTGCCCTTCCCCCTTCAGCCAGTCCTGGCCCTTCTTACGCAGTCCTCAAGGGGCTTCATCTGTGTTTGTGTGTGTGTGTGTGTGTGTGTGTGTGTAATCGGGCACTTTCAGCGTTCTTCAAGACTTTGCTTTACGTAACTATGCATCTACCACAACGCGGGCTATTCTAGGCGCTGTAGGAAGGTGACTAAACCAAAATCATCAAGTTCTCACTTCTCATTTTCTCAATCTCCCTCATTAGAAATAAAATGGAGCAAAGAAGAGCCCTTACGGTGACAGTCATCCAAAAACTAAAGAAAAAAAAAACAAAAAGAACAGACAGCCAATGGAGAAGTACATTACAAAGCTCTCTTTGTGGTCTGTGTTAAGCAGTAAATCAGACTAAATTGATGTCCTGGGAATACTGTTCCAAAAATATAGTAAAGCTCTGGTTTTGATGAAGGCAGCATGGAGGCAGAGCAAAGTGGCATTTCTGCTTCACAGCGCCTGGGTGGTACGAGAGAGCATGGGTTTGATTGCCGCTCCATGAGTGCGGAGTTTGTTCCCCAAGTCTGTAGGTGTTTCCTCCGGGTGCTCCCGTTTCCTCCCACAGTCCAAAGACATACAGTCCGGGTGGCATGGTGACGCTAAATTGCCCATTTACCAAATTGGCTGTTCACCCTGCAATGGACTGGCATCCTGTCCAGGGTGACCGCCCCTCTGCCTTGTGCCCAGTGCTTCTGGGATAGACTCCAGATCACCACGACCCTGCTCAGGACAAGCTGTTATTAAAATTGGGTGGATGATTTTAATGACTGCACCAAATGTAATTTTTCACCAATAAAATACGAAAGTTGAATCAGTACTTTCAGTTTTTTTTTTTTTTTAGATGAAATATCATTCCTCACTCTAGTTTTTACATAAAGTACCAGTTTTTAGGATTTCACACTCATTTCCTTTTCAGCCCCTGAAGAGCTGTACAACATGACATTTGAGAACATAGACATTTACTTAGTGTATCTTTAAGCCTGTAAATATTGCACCGCTAAGCCACTGGGTATTAGAAAGATACAGCAGTTCTGGAAAATAACGGTACCGGGATGTGGAGTTAATCGAATTGGTGTGTTCGTGGGGGAGGGGTATTTGAAAGGCTTTTTAAGCATTGGTTCACATTCCTTTTTTCTAAATTCTTGAAACCATCTCTTATGAGTTTAACAATTGCTGATACACAAAAAGAACAGTTATTTTGCTGGTACCCCAGCCAAACGCCGTACCAGCCTGGAAAAACCGTTCGTCTTTGTCTTTCTGCCCAGCTCTTTCTTTCTCGTTGTGCGTAAGCTGATACAGTTATCTGCATTCCTTGGGGGAGGGCAGGATTCTTCTGACTTCACTGCAAAGCCTTGAATTGTGAGTCTGCACAACCTTCCCAAACTTCAGAAGCAGGAGGAAATCTAAAAGCGCTCAAAGTGAACATAAGAGACAGAGAAAAGGAGAATAAAGAAGGCTGCGGTTGCATCGCCTGGGCTCTGCCTTCCTTGTGCGTGCCATTCCGAGACGTGTGTGCGCTGTGGGGAGCTGGAGAATGATGCCTCTCTGATTTCAAAAGACCTCCTAACAATGGCGTTGTTGGCACACATTGGCAAGACTTGCTCAGCCGGTTCTGGTCTCTCAAAAAAGATCCAGATGCTCAGAATACCGCACTGAACAAGTTTATTCCATGACTTTGCACTGGTAGGACACAGAAAGTTATATCTTCACAGCTTTATAGGTAGGGGGTGCAGTGGCGCAGTGGGTTTGGCTGGGTCCCGCACTCCAGTGGGTCTGGGGTTCAAGTCCCAGTTGGGGTGCCTTCTGATGGGCTGGTGTCCTGTCCTAGGTGTGTCCCCTCCCCCTCCAGCCTTGCACCCTTTGTTTCTGGGTTAGGCTCTGTGACCCTGTATGGGACAAGGGGTTTCAGATGATGTCTGTGTGAGTTTTATAGGTCTATGATTATTATATTAAACTGAATAAGTCCATCCAGCAAAAAGTCCATGTCCATTCTTTCTCCTGCCAGTTTGGGGTTCTCATCTTAAATGCCTGTGGTTTCCACATTCGGATTCATTATTTAGGAACTGTACGGTGTGGTTGTCCTTGGGTTCCTGGCATGCTGTGCCGCTGAGTAAGTTCTCCACCAATCCTGCATGCACTTTGGGTTTCGTGTGCAGTAATTGGAAGCAGAGCTGCGCTCGGTGCCTCTCTCCAGTTTAAAATCTGTGTCTCCGACTCAAACTTTCAGCAGTAGTGGAGTGGTCTGGGAGCAGCGCTGCTCCTGTCCAGAACACCTCATAAACTTTTTAAAATCCATTGTATTTTACGTTCCTGTGCTTTTTTTGCCCATTTCTTTGCAGGATACTTTTTTTTTTGGTCATGTTTCCTAATACCGAATACAAGAGAACAATGTCTTAAAAGGGAAGTGTGCTTGGAAAAACTGAGCTTAAGGAAGGAAGGGAGGTCTTTGACCACGCAGATCCATACTGCAGCCAGAAGTGCAAGGTGTCTACATCCTTTCCGTCTTCATTAAATGTACTTTATGCTCTGTAACAGGCTGCAGATTGAAAGGTTTGCACATCAGTGGTCTGTGAAATGTCTCCCCTTTCTACTGAGTCATTAGCGCATGGAAACACTGGCTGCACGAGACAAAATCACTAAAAAGCACAGCAGCGGTTCAATCTGCAGCGGTTGTACTACATCTGGTGAAAAGGGTGATTACAAAAGCCTCGACTGTTTGCCTTAAGCTATTTCTGCCAGATCGCCTGGGGACAAATTGCAAGTGATTGAATAAAGTGCAGGGACCCCAGAGTAAAGTTGGAGGCTAAGTGCAGTGATCTTTAGCTCCAGAGCTTCCACTGTAACGACCATTTATAGTCTCAAAAGCTCTTACTTGCGCCGTGACCTTTTCTTTGCTCCGAGCTGTATCTCACTTTAGAGCGTTGATGTAAATGTAACACGCAGCATGGCGTAGCTCTCTGCTTGGGGTGTATCACCACCTCCAGCACACAAGGCGATCACGTTCATGGAGCAGTTCGCCTTCACGTCTCCAGCGTACATCGCAGCTCTGCAGCACTTTACAGTTCAGGGACGCGGCAATGTCCAGCGCGGTCTCGCCTCTTCCCCGAGATGCGCAAAATATTACAAGCAGAACTGGCTCGCGTTCCTTAAACGTGCGTCCAAGCCAGTCTCACGCTGGCCCGGAGCCGATCCCCGAAGTATGGGGTGCACCACTGTATCACCCACAAACGGGACTACACCCTGAAGAGGTAACTATCTGTCCTTAACAAGTTGCTGTTATATTCCACTATTTAATATGTTCTTCAGGCATCATGAACTTGAGAGTTAAAGATATCAGCAAGAATTTCCGCAGCTCGAAAAGTCGCTCCAGCGCTGCCAGTGCCGCCGCAACGTGTGTGGGGCACCTGGAGACCAGATGTTGGCTGTGTAAGTCTCCACAGATGATACACCACGAATGTGAAGCGACTCCCTCATGACGGTCTGTAGCGTGGAGGACTGTGCAGCACACATACCTGCCTGCACTGCTCAGAGGAAAACATCACTTCGTCCTTAGATCATTACAGTTCTGACAGTAACGTGGCTCATTGGCAGTGCCATTTTTCTGTTAATTTGTCCTAAAATCTCAATCTGGAGGAGGAGGATCTATGACTCAGCTGTGGGTTGGCTGATCATTTGCAGCTTTTGGAAGAACAGCAATTACGCTTTAAGTTATATGAACGGGGGGGCGCGGTGGCGCAGTGGGTTGGACCGGGTTCGAGTCCCGCTTGGGGTGCCTTGCAACGGACTGGCGTCCCGTCCTGAGTGCGTCCCCTCCCCCTCCAGCCTTCTCCCCTGTTTTGCCGGGTAGGCTCCGGCCCCCCGCGACCCCGTATGGGACAAGCAGTTCAGAAAGTGTGTTATATGAACAGTAACAGGGCTACACATGAAACTAACCTCTGCCATCCAGCAGATGCTGCTATTCATTGCCCTGTAGTTAACACAATTAGCATAACTTCATTCCGCTTTCTAATCATATTACTCCTAGGTTTACTAAATTCCTAACACTAAGCCTTCCACTTCGCAAAAAGAATTACCTAGAGATATACATACAGTCAACAGGGGCGCGGTGGTGCAGCAGGCTTGGCCTGTGCCTGATTGCTGGTGGGTCTGGGGTTCGAGTCCCAGTTGGGGTGCCTTGTGATGGATTGCTGTCCTGTCCTGGGTGTGTCCCCCCCCCCCCCCTTCAGCCTTGCGCCCTGTGTTGTTGGGTTAGGCTCTGGCTCACCGTGACCCCCATTGGGACAAGCAGTTTCAGTCAATGTGTGGGTGTGTGTGTGTGTACATGCAATCAAGGCAATTCATTCACTACAGTAATAACACAGGAGAATGGCAAAGAAGCAAAACTCAAAAGTGAACTAGCAGGACTGTACTCATAGGTCATACAGAAAAATATCAAAAGCAAACATGTTTCTAGATAAGCACTGGCACACACACATCACGTGAAACTGCTGGAGCCTAACCCAGCAGCACAGGGCATGAGGGGGAGGGGACACACCCAGGATGGGACACCAGTCTACTGCAAGGCACCCCAAGCAGGACTCGAACCCCAGACCCACTGGAGAGCAGGACCTGGTCAAACCCACTGTGCCACTGCATCCCCTCACACTCAACCTGAAATAGCAATTGTAACAAAATAGCTGGAAAATATAAAAAATTACACAATGAACTGCACCAGCAGTCTCTGATGATAAGAAAACCAAAAACCTTAAGATCAGGCTAGCAAAAGATATTTCTGCACCATTACAGTCACATGCTTGTTCCACTCATTAGACTGTACATGCAGTGTTGCCTCTTCAGGGCAGCAGGAGGAGCTGGATGCCTGGTTTTGACAGCCAGATGTGTGACTGGCTGGTGAAGAGTGTGAACTGTAATACCAGCCATGGTGGTTAAGGACCCGTTGGATCCTTCCAGTTCAATCTCACCATGTCTGATTGTTAAGAACATCAGCCCTGTTTAATAACTCCTGTAATTATTCTTTTGCTGAGCCTACATGTCTTCATCTCTTTATTAGCTGGAAGGAAAATAAAGAAAAGTTGAAGATTATGTTTGCATTTGCATTTACACTTTCATGTATGCATTTTACCAAAAGGGTTTCCAGCTGAGAGTAAACAGTACAAACATAATCAGAGATATATGCTAAATTTAAAATAGAAAGTAATTAACCCTTTTGCTGTGAGTGGCATTGTGGACATGGGTTCAATACCCGCTCAGTCTGTGTGGAGTTTCCATGTTCTCCCCATGTTTGTGTGGGTTTGCTCTGGTTTCCTCCCACAGTCCAAAGTCATTCTGCTCAGGTTCACTCATAGCGTGTGAGTGAGAGAGTGTTCCACTGATGTATGGATGAGTGACCCATTGTAAGTAGTGTATCCAACAGCGTAAGTCACCACAGTGAATAAGGTGTGTGGGCTCATAACACTACATAGTGCTCACTGGAAGTCACTTTGGAGAAAAGCGTCTGCTAAATAAATAAATGTAAAAGCAATATGATCTAGAACCCTTGGCTGAGCCTCTTTGTTGCACTCAAGGGAACAGCTAACCAGTCACACACAACCAGTTTAGTCATTGTTCACACAAGTACAGCATATTTTTTTAAAAAACGGTATCTAAAATGAAGCCCAGCACATTTTTCCTGTCTTTGTATTACATTTAACAGATATTTGAATTGTACAGTTTCTTGTGATTCTGAGGCTTACACCTTCGGCTCACTTTTAAAGGATTTAAATACCCCAAAAACGTTAGTAAACGTGAAAAAAGTTTCAAAGGCTGTGTGAATCGGTTTGTTGTTGTTAATACAGCATTGATTAAGTCGTGACAAATGCAACAGTGGCCAGGTATGGGGCTGGATTCAAGTGTGTTGGAACACGTTTTCATTAGCGCCGACATTGGACAGCTGTGATTGGAGGGGAATAAAAAATTGACTGAATTTCGCCCCCTTCTGTTCATGCACTGGAGGAATGAGGATCATGAAGCCTCGTGGAGCGTGACAGCCCTTAGCTCAGAGACAGAGATTCAGGAACTGGGACAAGCCTTGTAAGCATATCTAAAGGTCAGCCATCACATGGGTCACTTAAACCGTCTGTCTAGGCCTGGTAGACTGTGACTTGTATCAGTGGTCACACCACCACTTCACAGTAGCTATCGCAGTGCCTCAAGCACTAGTCTTAATGTTCATCAGATTAAATTTTGGGTGGAAATATTGGGCTAGAAGGGGGCACGGTGGTGCAGCGGGTTTGGCTGCATCCTGCTCTCAGGTGGGTCTGGGGTTCAAGTCCCGCTTGGGGTGCCTTGTGATGGACTGGTGTTCCGTCCTGGGTGTGTCCCCTCCCCTTCCAGCCTTATGCCCTGTGTTGCCGGATTAGGCTCCGGTTCACTGTGACCTTGCTTGGGACAAGTGGCTTCACCCAGTGTGTGTGTGTATTGTACTGAAACACACCCACATGTAAGTGTCAGTCACATAACAGCCGTAAAACCTCTACAAAGCCCGTTGATTCTGCTTGTGCTGCCTTACAACCCATTACCACACCATCTTCTTTTCACCTGGTGTCTCACTGGATGGGTTTGGCTCAAAAACCTCGCTCGACTGCTGGTGCGAGCTCTTTGCCGGTCTGTAAGCCCAGATGCAAACAAAGCACTCACCCAAACACATGCTCGCTGTCTAATACTTACTCTTTCCTACTTTTTAAATCATAATTATACTATAAGGAAACAGAATTTAATACAAGTCCTAGTCTGGATAGCAATGGCTAGTTTAAAGTTTTAGACTATCACTGCTCATATGGAGCTTTATCATATGACTCTGAAGTCTGCATCTGAAAGGCACATTATGATGTCTGTTAGTACTCTAATTCCACCACTATGGATCTAAGTACCCCTGGATTACTGCATTTATCTAAGGCAACTTACAGTTGTTTATGCATTTAGGCAATCAGCCAATTTTACTAGAGTAATTTAGGGTAAGTATCTTGTTCTACTAGAACTAGAGGTGGGATTTGAACCTGTGACTTCCATACCCAAAGACAGTAGCTTTAACCACCAACCAGCCCCTATGCAAGTGCAAGAACACTGGCAGACAACTTGGCTATGAACTGGATGAGATGCAGGGCAATGAGAAGTCAAGGAGTGATGAGTGTAGACAAGAACATGTCGCGAGAACAAACAATCAGTGTGAACAAGAGTTCAGCAATTTAGAGTAGGCCTACGGTAAGTGAGGACCGGGATCCTGAATTAAATCTGAGCTGGGAGAAAGGGATGCAAAGATGCAGGATACCATGCAGCAGAAGCTGCAGTAGAAATATCTGGTCATCGCCAAGGTCCGGATGGGCAGCCGAGTGCCAGCAACGCCATGGTAGAGTAGGAGTCAGATAAGAAATAAGCGTAACAAAGCCACGAAACTGCACCTAAAGGTTAACAGAAGGTTATACAGACAGCTTCTGTCATGATCAGAGAGTCGGGCAATCCGCTATTGAGAAGACAAGCGCCGCGTTGAAATAATCGGGTTCTTTAGTACTAGTCAGCGAATCCGAGAGCGCTGTGAATCACATGGAAAGACAGAGGTCTGAAAAGGATTCGATGGACTTTTAACACATTCTTCTAATATTTCAAAAATGCTTTCTCAAGGAAAATACTTGTTATGAAATGCTTTTCACTCCTGCGTAGGCATGCAAATGTACCGGATGAGCCTGTACTACTAAACTCACATGCATTACTTGCTGACATATTGTTGTAGCACTGCAACGGCTGACACCTCATGGGAAACATGCGTGCACCTGTAACTGAAATGTGGCGCAACTATTCGTTTACCATTTGCTTACTCCTTTATGTGAAATCTTACATACATGTATGTACAGTATTAAGCACTTCACTTCCGTATGAATACTTTTCCCTGTGATCTGGCATTAGGAATAAATCAGTTTTACCAGGACTGCGAAGGAACGGTTGCGTTATTAATATTATTTTCACCCTTGTTATTTAAACAGAAAGGAAAATGCACATAAATAACCTATGATGGTCAAAATTCCCTTTTATAGGAAAACATCAAAACCCGCACATATTACAAGCTAGTGCAAGTTTTCTCACATTTACAGTGTGGTTTGAATACAGGTGAACTGAACACCTGATTTTGGCTGCTGGAACTTATGGGCAGGAAATTCTTGGAACAAGCAATGCATGATGTGTAGAAAAAAACAAATTAATTATTGTTTTGTATTTCAACACACTGCAATCAACAACTTGGCTGCCAGTCCAGATTTTGGCATGCGTACTCATGACCTTCTTGTCTTTCTGTCACCGCACCTAGAAGTGTTGACAGCAGCCAAATTCCCGCAGACATCGAGGGGCCTTGAATACCGCCAGGCAGATCGTTCACGTTCAAAGCGGCAATCAGCCGTCCCTGAAAAAAATAATTCGAAGGAAAGGCGTGGTGAGTAACTATGACTTTAATTAGAGGCAGAAGAATGGCAAGACTCTCATTGAAATGAGGTGCAAATAATCACATAAACTCTTCTAGTGAAAATATATTCCACAATGGAGAGTGAAAATAAACATAGCGGTGGAAGTCATGGAGGGATTTTAGGAAAAAAAAAGAAAAACACAGTGCATTGTATTGCTAGAGTGGAGTGGAAATAAAGATGTGACTCAGTCTTGTAAAGAGATAATACATAATTCGTATAGTATAACTCAGTACATGTTTGCACTACTGAAGCAGATTTCGCTTATAAGACTTATTTGATATTTTAGCATAGGTTCTAAAAGAAAAGATTTAATTTTACCATGTTACATCACGTTAAAGACAAATTCCTAGTGTGCAGTGAATAAGCACCAGAGATTCTGATACTACAGCAAAGCAATAGAAGCAGATGTTGGGGGAGCAGCTGATACCACAGCGGATGGATCTGCTGCCTTTGGATCTGAAGGTTGCAGCTTTGAATTCTGCCTCCTGCTGTAGTGTCCTTGGGCAAGGTACTTTTCCTAAAGTGCGCTAGTAAAAATTACCCAGTTGTATAAATTGCTAAATAAGTGTAGGAAGCTTAAAAACAGTGGGAGGATGTGGGTTTGATCCCCTCTTGGTCTGTATGGGGTTTACGTGTTCTCTGCATGTCTGTGTGGGTTTCCTCCGGGTGCTCTGGTTTCCTCCCACATTCTTTCTGCTCAGGTTCACCTATAGTGTGAGTGACAGAAAGAGAGCATGTTTCACTGATGTATGGATGAGTGACCCATTGTAAGTAGTGTATCTAGCAGTGTAAGTCACCATGGTGAATAAGGTGTGTGGACTCATAACACTACATAGAGTTCATTGGAGGTCGCTTTGGAGAAAAGCTGTGTAGGAATGAATAAAAGCAAATTTGTTTCCACAGAAGTATTACACTGAATCATACCTCATTGTACTTCTTCGCAGCCTGTAATTTTAAGGACATTTACTTTTTTGGATAGAAGGCGATTCTTCAAGACTGGTCAAGTCCTTCCCTCAGAAAGCATGAGTGACAGAAAGGCAGGGGGTGGAGGTGAACTAAACAAGTTCTCCGTTTTGGCTTCACATATTGCTCAATGTCACAAAGAAACTGCACACAGCACACATCAGCATCAACAATGAAAAGTTTTGTCTTTCAGTTCAAAATTTTGTCTTATTTATTCTTTTCAGTTTTTGAGGGAAGATGATTTTCAATCTTCCCGTGACTAGAAGTTCAACCACGTGTTATAACAAAAGTTATTTTGACCTTTTTTATTGCAGGTTTTCATTTTGTTTTATGGGTTTGCAGGTACTGAATTGTAATGTGACTGAATGCTTCTGCGAAATCCTTCAGTCCCTGTAAAACAGGCTCTTAGGTCAGAAAGCCGGAGTTTCTTTTGTAGCCCCTTGAACCCAAGTAACTGTTCCTGGGGCTTTGAATGCTGTGTTGACAGTATTATTAAGAAATTTATTTAAAGTCATCTTGAATGTTCTGCATTTACATTTTAAGGAAGTTATTTATTCAACTTTGCATATCCATTGTTGGATATGTTGCGATCCTTTGGCATGTCCTCGTAAACAGGCTAGACTTAAAGGCCATCAGAAAATGTAGTATTTAGTTCATGTACAGGTAGATGAGATAAGAGAGGATGGCTCTCACAAAACTTACGTGGAGAAAATGTGGTAAGAAAGTAAAATGATATCTGGGATAACCAGTTGGCTGTCTGGCTCCTAGGTTATCACTTATCTCATCTTGTGCTCCACCCAGGTTACAAATACTGGTGTGGATCTTTTTGAATGACAGCCGATGTGGGTACGGGATGAGAACCTTTACTTTCAGAAAAACCAGAAGCCCATTGCAGAAAAAGGCTACAGCACTGCTACCTTTGGTATCACTAATACTCTGGTATCAACTGTGTAAGCCTTTCGTCCGTTGCACCAGTCATCGCGCACTAGGGAAGCTTTGGACAACAGGCGTCACACATTGAGTGATCCATCCAACTGACGCTGATGAAATGGGGAATTTTATTTATTGTCTTTAATCAGCATGAAACGCACACCCATGCATTTCTTCTCCTGATGGTGGATACCTGTAAAATATCAACGTAACATTTTTTCTCTTGGTTTGGTATTACTTGAGCTGTTTTTCACAAAATGAGAAACAAGTTACGAGAACTTTGCGCATAACACCTGCCAAGTTATGCATGCTGACCTTTTCAATTTGCTGCTTGAGAATGTCAGGTGTTTGGAGATCTCACTCCTGCGTGCTTCCTTTGCCCCTGGAGTACAAATGCATGTAGGTGGGTAGAAATCACAAACACAACAGACATGTAGAACACCTGCAAGGTGGAGTTCCTTCCACATTCTCCACTGATCGCCAGGTCCAGTATTTCTAATAGGTTAAATCAAAGTTATAAAGCTTCTAAGTACGGTAGTTATACGTATAATAGGACAGGTTGAGTCTACTCCAGTGTCCAACACAGGGAAGCGAAAGACAGACCAAATAATGCCAAAATAAATGCCAACTGCCAATCAAATAATTAGTCACATTTTTTTTAGGTTGCTCGGTCCAACTGAAGAAGAGTTTTTAACACCAAACACTTTCAGAACCGCTTGTCCCATACAGGGTCACGGGGAACCGGAGCCTACCCGGCAACACAGGGCGTAAGGCCGGAGGGGGAAGGGGACACACCCAGGACAGGACGCCAGTCCGCCGCAAGGCACCCCAAGCGGGACTTGAACCCCAGACCCACCGGAGAGCAGGACTGCGGTCCAACCCACTGCGCCACCGCACCCCCTAACACCAAACAGAAATCTATTAATGCTTTTGAACTGTCATTCAAATCTGCACCTTTTTCATAATGTTCCTAAATCAATACAACAAAACGCCATCATTAAAAAAGAAAAATATTTTTGTTTTGGATATAGCCGCAAACATTGTGTCACTGAATTTACTGGTTGATGCCCCTTGGAAACATGTATTATACAAGCGTGCATGAATACACAGATAGCTTTACTGAGCAGGATGGAGGTTCACAATGCTGACACTCAAAAATATTTGTGGAGGTACATTCAAGAGCATTCTTTGGACTTCTGCCTCAAGGAGAGGCTGAGCTGCCAGGTTTCTTCCATTGTCTTTACAACACGGTTTGTCGACCTGCGACTTGCAGCCATTGTACAGAAAAAAGGTGTGTCACACAGATGTGTCATGTGACAAAGGTGTGTCATACCTAAATACTCCAGCAAATTCTTTGGTCACTCCCTTAACCACATCTCATAGATGTAAGCAATTCTGGAGTGAAGTCAAACGCCAGCGCTTCTATGGTTCTAAACTTCTTTTCCTCTCAATTATTTAGCTTATTCTTTGGTTACATTTAGTGTCAGTCAGCAAAACAACACTTGTAATGTTGGGCACTGTACTGAATAGTATGGAGATAGGTTTCCGTTAATTTATATTACAAAGAAGATTATTTTAAAACGAACTTGATTAAGCAATAGAGACAGCAATGTGTCAAATACCTGCTACCGTCTCAACTCATGGAAATAGTCTGTAGTGCAATTAATTTGCTGAAACGATTGACTGCTATATACCAGGATATTAAAATTTAATAAAGCTCTATTCACTGTTCTATTTTTCAGTTTTATGAACTGCACTTGGCCACAGCAACAAGGAGGCGGAAACAGCAGGCTAAACTTATAAACTGCAAATACACTCACATATGCAGAGTAAGGGCTGAAGGCACAAAGGACACAATATGTTACAGGTATGGTCATGTGGGACTATTTAATAAGTTCCACATGTCGCGGTAAACAGAGGAGTCGGAGAAGGCTAGACCCAAGTGCAGGAGCGTTTATTCAGAGCCAAAGGATTAGATGTGTTCTCGTGGTCAGGGACGGGCGAACGGTCGGTCGATCGGCGAACAGCACGGAGGCTAGGATCCAGAATCGCGATCGAGGAACAAGGCGGGTGGTCGTCGGCCAGAGAGATGTGGAACAGAACTGGGAAACATAAAGCAAGGTGCATTTCAGAACGCAGAGGGGACTGTTCCGCAAGTGGAAAGGGGTTGAGAGGTGTTTTATACAGCCGAGCGCTCCGATTAAAGCCAGGTGATTAATCGGAACCGGGTTGAGGTGCGGGCGCTTTCGTGACACCACAAGGGTGTCGACACATGCCACAATTCCTTTTAACTCCCACCACACTTCTATATGTCATCTTTGTCTGAGAGCGATAACAGTGAAAGATTACATCAACATATTGTAACGCCGTGAGCTCTGGGTATGGAGGGGGCGAAGAAGAACGCACAGGCAGCAAACATTACCAACTTTTATAGGAACACCGGCACAAAAGAAAATAATGCTTTTGGTCAAAGGACCCCTTTTCCTTAAGAACCTGCACCTCAAGCCAGCCTTCCCAGTCTGCTTAGCACCCCTCAGACTCTCTTCTTCTCCCACTGGCAAACACAGTCACCCCTTTATATTCCCTGTAAGTCCCCCCAGTGGCTGACCACTTAATTCCAATTTTCCCATAATACAACTACAACTACACACACATTTTTTCAGAACCGCTTGTCCCATATGGGGTTGCGGGGAACCGGAGCCTAACCCGGCAACGCAGGGCGTAAGGCCGGAGGGGGAGGGGACACACCCAGTACGGGACGCCAGTCCGTCGCTAGGCACCCCAAGTGGGACTCGAACCCCAGACCCACCAGAGAACCCGGTCCAACCCACTGTGCCGCCACGTCCCCCCATAATACAACTATTTACAATAAATTCATTTCCCGTTCAAACTCCCAGTAAGGCTGATCTTTCCAATTTAATCTTTCGGAGAAAGACAAGAAAAATGCAGTTAACTATTTTTGTGCAGATATTCACTGTTTCATTATCATTTCAGCTGACGTGCTTTGCACAGCCAGTCACCCGACAAGAGAATGAGTCTTCAGTCTTACAGGTCTTCCCTGTTCTTGAAAAGATTATCACACTTAATTTTCTTCATTTTCAAGCAAAGGTGACCAGAGGATGGTATGATTTAAGTGCATAAAGTCCCGCTTTACAAGGGTCAGCCCTGAAAACAGCACTGATTCAAGAGCAAGCTTTATTTTCACATTCAAAAGGTACCAAGAATTTGGAATTTATTTTTTGATAGTGTATTGGAGTCTGCACTAGACTAAATTCTACCAATTATCCAAATATGAGCTATGCTGTATGCATTTCCTTTGTTGTAAAAAAAATTCTCACGCTCTTAGTAACTAGAACTGCAGTCATTAGTAGTGAATAAGCAGACTAACTCACTGAGATCTGAGTTCATGAAGAGAATTTTTGAATAATCTCTTGTTATAACATTTTTAAAAGCACATGAGTACAGTATTTGCTACAGAAAGTGTGAAATACAGCTAGTGATTTACTGTAGTAAGTAGGGGTAATATTTGTGGATCCAAAGGTTGCAGGTTTGAATCCCCTTCCCACTTGCAGTACCCTTGAACTAATTGTCCTTGCTTGCTCCAGTCAGGTTATCCAACTGTATACATTGGTAAATAGTTGTAGGTACCTTAACATTACAGCATAGCTGCAAACCATTCCTATTTTCAACACCGAGTGAAAAAAAAATTACAATTTCTTTTGCTAAATTCCACTTTCCATAATAATAATAATAATAATAATAAGGGAAATAAGAATGGACCAATAGATAAGATACTTTACTGTCATTGTATGCAATACAATGAAATTTTGTTTGGCAGCCCTCAGAACATCAGAAGCAGAAAGAACACACACACACACACACACACACACACACACACACACACACACGCTGCTTATCTCAAGCTCGGTCGTGGTAAACCGGAGCCTAACCCGGCAACACGGGGTGCAAGGCTGGAGGGGGATAGGACACACCCAGAATGGGACGCCAGTCCATCGCAAGGCCTCCCAAGCAGGAGTGAAACCCCAAACCCACCAGAGAGCAGGCACAAACCAAACCCGCTGTGCCACCGCACCACCTAGGAAGAACTCTTCAAATAATAAATAAATAAATAAATAAATAAATAAATAAATGGAAATTAAAACTTTGAAGTCTTCAGTCCATAGCAGCCTTCAGGGGGTGGATGTGGCGGAGTGATGGAGGCGGCAGCTGGCTTTTGGGATCATTATTTCTCTGGTTGGGCAGGGAAGGTGTGATGGATTTTTTAAAAAGTCTTTTACTTTAATCTGCAAAAGGGTTACCCTCAGGATTTTATGTCCAAGTGCAGATATTATGTCTTTGAAACATGCCTCGCTTGCTTGTTCAGTTGTGAATCTGTTCAGTTAGAAAAGGCATGAGGTGGCGTTTTGTCGAAGAAACACCTGGCGATGCTAGAGGGAGTGCCTTAAAGTGCACGAGAGTATGATCCTGCGCAGTAGGGCTTCAGTGAACCGTGAGAATACTTCAGCAGGTGGATCCGTTTATCGAGATCACGCCAGCGATATTCAGTTAGAAAATATGTTTTACCGGAGTTAGACTCCTCACACCCACACACATTTGGGTTCACGGAAAAGGAGAGGTTCGTCTGCCCTGTGCGTACCGATCCACAAATGTAGAAAGACTACCCTGTTAGGAAATCTGTTGGTGGAAATATTAAAATGACAAGCAAACTCTCCTGGTACAGCCTTGTTTTTTCTTATTTGCTCCTGAATAAGGAGAAACTACAAGAATAACAAGGCAGCTTAACCTGAGTGATGCACTGCAGTACAGGACACACTATTACTATTAATATTTATTTACTTGATACCTTTGTCCAAGGTGATTTACGGTGTTAGACATGTTACCGCACCGCATGAAACCAGTCAACGAATGATTAAAGAGTCTTATAAAAGTATTACAGTGCAAGATCATAATAGGTGAACTAAATATGTCACTGAAGACAAATCCCACCTTGCGCCTTACTCTTGTTGTCTTCTTGATAACTTTTCCACCACTAACCTTTTCCACTGCATATGCAGAGCTTGTTTCTCAATATCTGTCGACAAAATCAGAAAAAGTGTAGAAAGTGTTTGTCCTCTCGTAGTTAGGCATGCTAAAGAATTTGGGAGACAGATAAAACAAGGCACGTATGTTACAAGTAGCTGAGGCTTTTTGCCCAAGCAGCTTACAAGTATTCTCCCATTTATGTAGCTGGGTAAGTACCTTGCTCAAGGCTACTATAGCTAGAGGCAGGATTCTAACCGGTGACCTTTGGGTCCAAAGGCAGCAGCTCAAACCACTCCCCTACCAGCTATACCTGCATTTGGCTCTGTGTGCCGAGGACGCCCTCGGCTTATTCTTTGCTTATTAAAAACCCATATTTTTCTCACTATTGTGCCTCTTCCTCGTTACTCAGATAAGTGGAAATTGCATAAAACACATTTTACTAGCCAGGTGTCCCTGCATTACAAGTCAGCGCCCACCGCTCATCCCTCACTCTCTTTCTCTCCCAGTAACTGTTGCCACGCACAGACCAAAAGTAAGAATTCGTAAAAAATCTAACGTTGCGCCAAAATGAGAAATCAGTTTTGTTCTTGTTTTATGCTCCTTTTGGAAAAGATTATTTTGGCCACAGATTTCTTCAGAAGGCAGGAGTTTGATTCCACCCAGTCAACAATGAGTGCAAAAGATACAGTAAGATTTGAAAAAGTGACAGTGAAACCTGGAGAAAGGTAAGAAAGTGAACAGCTGCGCCAGAAATGTATAAACTAGTGTGACTGGTGCTTAACTATGCCACCATGGGGTATTTTCGTTTTTAAAATACAGTCGCTTCTCAGCTAACAACAGTAACTGGTTTCTACAACCAGGTCATTCAATGCATCAGGTTTTTAAACTGCCCAAAATGTACAGCCTATGTTCTCTGACCTAAACCTCGTGGTTAAAATGATACTGTGTATAGATGGGTATTGGCTGAAAAGCAAACAGTCATTGTGTAAACAGTCTTTTAACAAGAAATGACAGTTGTGTCAATATAAAGAGAATCGACTGATACGCTGATGAACCCCTGTTGTGCCCCCTCCAGTTTTTGGGGTGCTTTGTCCGTCTAAACTGCACACCATTTAGCAGTGTAGAAAACAAGCATGGTCTGCAACAGGAGTACTCATCTGTGCATTCAGCTTCACTTTTTAATTTTTTTTCAAATTTACTGTCTATTGTCTGCATAGTTTAGACGCCCAAGAACACCCAAGCTCAGCTGCCTCTAATAAAAGATAAGGAATTTCACAGCAAGCCGAGGACAACCAGCTTCGGCAACCAGCTCTACAGCTCCAGGTGTGTCCTGTCATTGCATTTATCTTTGCTGATCAGTTTACAGCCCACTGTACCTGTCTTACAGGGTAGGTGGGTCATCCCACCAAAAGGAATGGGGAAGGTGGAGCGCATGGGGCTGGGCCGGCACTGCCTCGCTTTATGCATGATGGATTAAAAGCATCAACGCTTGAGCGTAGAGCCGTACAGAGGGACTCAGCTCTCCTTCGAACCTGCTGACTTGGTGCTCCTCTTGTTTCCTTGATCTACTAGGTCACACCGTGCTGCTTTCTTTGTTTCCTGAACAAGACCCAGCTTCATCATGTCCTTCCAAACTAGCTACAGCGCAAAAAGCATGAGCTCAGGCTACAGCAGCAGTGGAAGCATGCGCAGGAGCTTCTCTAGTCGCTCAGCATTTGTTCCACAAGCCAGCTCTTCTCGTACAATGTCGGTCCAGCGCTCTGCTGTTATTGGTGGTGCCTCCGGGTCTGTCTACGGGTTCGGAGCTGGAAGCAGTTATGGCTTTGGTCCTTCTTTCGCCAGTGGTGTCCCCATCACAGCTGTCACTCTGAATCAAAGCCTTCTTGCTCCTGTGAAACTGGACATTGACCCCAACATCCAGGCCATCCGCACCCAGGAGAAGGAGCAAATCAAGACCCTCAACAATCGATTTGCCTCCTTCATCGACAAGGTTTGTCTTTGCCCTTTGCATTACCTGCTTTACCCTTTTGTTCAAATGAAGTCTGGGGAACATTAAGTATGCTGGATGCTGTTGTAATGACTGGGTTTGTATTCAGTTATCTATCACAGTAATAAAACAGCATATTATAAAGAAAAATCACAAACATGCAAATTTCTTGAGAACTGAGACTGATCTGAGAGTCCCTTGCTGTCCTGTCCTTCATAAAAGAAGCAGGGTATAGAAACCCAACCCTTGGCAGATCTTGTGATGGCCCTGTCTCATATCTCTGTACGATCGTGTTGTTTCCAATAATACGGTAACACCAAGTGACTGTCACTGTCGAAGAAGTCTTGCTCTGAGTCAACAGTACATTTTCTTGCTGTAACACCACTGACACGGCAAAATTTTCAAAGGGACTCATGTCTTTCAGTTTAACACTTTGGGAAAATGAACTATTGATACTATAAATAACTTTCCCATAAGGCAGCATCCAAGAAAAAGTAAATTATATGCATGTTGAGAAATAAAACCCTTATGTACACTGTTTATTCCTATATTCCACAATGCACAAAAAGTAACTTGTATGCCTTCAGCATCTTGCTGATTCCCTGTTGCACAAGTCTTTTCTGCTGCACAACTTTCAAATGCCTTCACTGTGGATGCTTTCTTCTCCACAGCGAACGCATGCTCAAGACCAGGCTTATAAAGAGTGTTGTATTCCACCAGGTGCGCTTCCTGGAACAGCAGAACAAAATGCTGGAGACCAAGTGGAGTTTACTGCAGGAACAGACCACAACCAGGTCTAACATCAGTGGTATGTTCGAGGCCTACATTGCCGCACTACGCAGGCAGCTTGACGGCTTGGGCAACGAGAAGGTCAAACTGGAGGGAGACCTGAAGAACATGCAAAGCCTGGTGGAGGACTTCAAGCACAAGTAAGTTTTCATTTCATGATTTAAAATGCGTGTCAGATGTTATCAGTTGTTATCAGTGTTATTACTAATGTCCTACCTCTAGATTAATCTTACACACATTTTTACTTTCACTGTTTGAACAATGAGTGAGTTCTACATATACCTTTGTCTGCAGGTATGAAAATGAAATCCACAAGCGTTCTGAAGCAGAGAATGAATTTGTTGTCCTGAAGAAAGTAAGACCTTTTCATATTATGTTCTTTCTTTAAATTCATTGTTTCAAACTTAAAATTGCCACGGCTTTAATACTAAAAATCCCTTCATTCCCAATAAAACTCTTTGTCCTTCAGGATGTTGATGCTGCCTATATGACCAAGACAGAACTGGAAGTCAAAGTTGACGTTCTGCAGGATGAAATCAACTTCCTCAGGGCCGTGTATGAAGCGGTAAAGTCCCTGCACAGTTTTACCCTGAAATACATGTTATGAATGACTCCAGTTGTAATAACAGTTATGCAGCCATGTCCTACGGAAGATAATGACAGTGCTTAAAAGACTGTCAAAGCGAATCCTGACGTAAAGACTTAAAGAAAGTAAACAGGCAAAAGAAAACTCACAAGACTTTTTGCACCTGTGCAGGAGCTTCTTGAGCTGCAGAGTCAGATCAAGGACACCTCAGTGGTGGTGGAGATTGACAACAGCCGCCATCTGGACATGGACAGTATTGTGGCAGAAGTGCGTGCCCAATATGAGGAAATTGCAAACCGCAGCAAAGCAGAAGCTGAGACATGGTACAGGCAGAAGGTGGGCACTTCTAGGATTAATTTTTTTTTTGCTGTTGTTGCATAGCTACACTTGATCCTTGGAAAGCTGCATGTCGACTTAGTGTATTTTACCCCACACCTTCTCAGTATGAGGAGCTGAAGACCTCAGCTGGGCAGTACAGTGAGGACCTTCACGTCACCAAGGCTAAAATCGCCGAACTGAACCGCATGATCAGCCGCCTGCGGAATGAGATTGAAGGTGTGAAAGGACAGGTGAGGCTATCAATGTAGGCTATCAGGTCAGATAATGGCGAAGAGCCACTCATCACTGTCCTTTTATAAGATAAGTGCGTGAGGCAAATAAGATGGAGTGTTCCACCATTTGTCCTGTTAGTTAACTCCCCTCTCTTTTCAGCGCTCAACCTTGGAGCTTCAGATCACCACGGCAGAGCAGGATGGGGAGAAAAACGTGATGGATGCCAAGCTCAAAATCAAGAAGGTGGAGGAGGCCTTGCAGAAAGCCAAGCAGGACATGGCTCACCAGGTGCGTCAGTACCAGGATTTGATGAACGTCAAGCTGGCCCTGGACATCGAGATTGCCACCTACAGGAAGCTGCTGGAAGGAGAGGAGTACAGGTGAGAAAGACATGCTTTGTGACACTGTACAGCCCACTTTTCTTCAGCATAGAAATGAATTAGAACTACTGTGACTTTTTCTATCACTTTTTTATTCATTGTTTCCACATTTTCAGGGTGCCCTTCTGGCCCTTGTTTTCTTGCGTATACATCTGACCTCACATTGACTCAGTTCAGTTTCATTTACAGCACACTGTGTGAAGTTTAAAGATGGTACCCTAGGTAAAAGACTATAAAAATGACGTGTTGTAACCTGTCCACAGGTTGTCTTCTGGTGGTGGACCTTCTACAGTCCATGTGCTGTCTTCTAACAGCAGTGGTGAGTAGTGTTGCACTTCTAGGTTTCACTTTACACGTACATAATCATAAATGAACATCTTTGAAAGAGCACAGCACTGGCGTAGAGCAGTACTGCGGCCAGACATCACGCAACAAAGCTGGTTTTAAAATATGAAGGAAGAGTAGATCAGCGACTGTGTTCTGCTGTGAATCATGCTAGTGAACTCCCACGGTGGATTCAGCTCCTCGAGCGGATACGGCTACGGAGGCAGCCTTGTGGGAAGCTCATCCGTCACAAAGTCCCAGACGGTCAGCTCAAGCCGCAAGGTCTACTGAAGAGGAGACACGCTCTTCTGTCCGTCTCTCAGAAACACTAACCATTTTTTAAGAGATACATCATACTTCTCTTTCTTCCCGAAGCAAATTCTTCCTCCTGGGCGTCCAAGCATATTGGCCTGTAAGTTTCCTTTACAAAAAAGCATAGGGTAAGAGGATCTGCTGAGATACCTCTTGAGCTGATACATTCAGTGAGTGGTATAATGACAAGATCACAATGTCCTGAGTCAGCAGAACAACAGCGCGTTTCACTTTGAGAGGTCTAACGTTCGCCCTGTTGCCAGTAATCTTGAACAGCGAACACGGCCGATTCTCTTTATTTTGTGTCAAATTAAAACTTACATTTGGCTTTGCTTTTGTTTTCATCGCCTCTAAAACAGCCTTCCCAACAACAAAATCTATCTGGTAAATACTGACAAAAAAAAACATAATGAATGTTAAAAAAAAAACATCACTAAAGGAAAGTATTCACTGCTGGGCTGTTTTTGGTATCACATGATCAAGCAGAAGCTGAAGTAGTCAAATTATCATTTTTCAGACGCCCAGCCTTTTACTTCTGTTTTCATTCATTTACAGGGGGTTACAAGTTCATTGTGGTGTCTATGAAATGATTTTATACCTGGTTTTGTACTTTCTGAGAAGACAAAAGGCTGATTCTGAACAGATGTAGTCAGTTGTGCTTGTAACACCAAAAATATGAATAAATCTGAGTTAAACATTTCCCTTGTAATATTTCTTGTTGTGAATGATAAAATGTTACATCCCATTGCTGTGGAAGTAACAATAATCACCCAAAGTCATGTCTACTCTACATATGTAAAACCAAGGTTTCACACAGTGAAAATCCCCTATTGACACAATGCAGTTAATGATCACAGTTTTCTTTAGACATTATTTAGAAATAAAAATTGCAGCAATACTGCTTTTGCAGATATTCTCTATTTAGAATACTAGATTTCTCAACATCAATAAATAATTTTAACAATACAACCCAGACAAGAAATATATTGTAAAGCTTTCACCTATGTTTTCTTAGTAATGTTGTATGATCCAGCAGTGCAGTTAAGTTATACATTCACCAGTATGGAAAACTAAAGGAATGAAAAATTAATAAGTCTTAACATGTAAACAAATTGGAGGATACAGTAAAATAACAAGTGAAAAATCCAAAATGATGAGGTAGTTCGGGAGCAGTTATTGCAGCAATTGTAACTTTAATAAGAAGCAATTTACATAAAATGCTGAACAAAATCTTTATTTCTATAAATGTAATATTCTTTACTAGGGTCTGTTTAAGGATTTCACTCCAAAATCACTCCTCCTCATATGAATAGACATTCTTTTCTTGCTATCAGATCCCACTGTATTAAACTTGTAGTTGTGAGTATTGATTAAAGACCATAACATAGACGAGATTAATGCTGTATAATATGAATTTGAGAACTCGGTAAAGAACGCAATTACAATACATTCTTCCTCCTTTGGGTTCCTCTTATCGCAGTCTTGCTGGCGGCCGGCCCACAGGCAGGGGAATGCACATCATTGAGCAAATGAGCCTTAAAGAATTTGAAAAACCACAAAGGCTTGGAAAGCACACATCTAGGCGGTCACACTGGTCCCACAGAAAGAGTTCGCAGGGCAATGTAAAGCAAAACCATGCCATTTTCCAAGGGTTCAAAGGCCCCTAAAAGTGCAGCAGATCTTCGATTGACTTCGCTCTGGCAACCATCAGGTAACAAGTCAATGTTGCACCACCTGCTACCTCCTCACCAACACTACATGCCTTCAGCCCACAGCCTCGGTGTTCTTGGTCAGTTCTGACCGCGCTCTCTTGGCGGTTGTGGCTGTGAACATCGACCACAGCGCACTTCTGCTCGCGAATGGAGTTCCCCCGCTCCTCTTTTCGACATCTGTCATGAGGCTTCCAAGAGCATGCAGCAGGACTGAGAAAAGCGCGGTGCTTTGTTTCATCCCCCTCGTTGCATAAAGTATTAAAACATAGGCACCTACCCATTGCACATCATTCATATTTGGTTTTAGGTTCTGCCTCAAAATGAAAAAATAGAAGCATATGACAATCCTGATAGCTTTCATGAACCATCTTAGCAATGGGTTTTTTAATTTGTGTATAGAGTCATTCATGAGGGAGTGCAGTAGTGCAGTGGGTTTGGCCTGTGCCTGCTGGGGTTCGAGTCCTGCTTAGGGTGCCTTGTGATGGACTGGCATCCCATCCTGGCTGTGTCCCTTCCCCCTCCAACCCTGCTCCCTATGTTGCCAGGTTAGGCTCCAGTTTGCTGTGACCCTGCTTGGGACAAGTGATATGTGTGTGTGTGTGTGAGAGAGTCATTTGTTAATAACAGAAGCAGCTGCTCACTAGAGGCAACTGATAGAATAGTGGTTAGAAGTGTTGCCCCTGCCTCAAAAGGTCAGTGTTTGGAATCCCACTGCCAGGTGGAGGGCACTTGAGCAAGGTTCTTGCCATAAATTGCTCCAGTAAAACTACCCAGCTGTGTAAACTGGTACATAATTCTAAGCTGCTCAAAGTTACTTTGGAGAAAAACAGCATCTGAATGAATAAATGTACATTTAATCTGAAACATTTTAAAATCTTGTTTCTTCAATAAGAGCGCTACTCGTTTATTTCTGTACTTAAACATGTAGGTGTTACTACAGCAATGTTTCATATATTAAATCAGTGCGAAATGCAGCCTTTCAGGGCAACCCATCATCAAATGGAACCCTCAGCGAAAGGAAGACTTTTCTAAGAGGTAGGAACCCTAAATGTGTGACAGGTACCACGCTAGGAACTCTATCTTCCACCTGAGAAAAGCCATGAGAAAGCATGTAAAATAGCGGAGAAGATGTTGATAGACGAATTACACGCCACTTTCGATGACATCAGCTGTCAATGGCACCATTGCACTTGGCGGCGCTGCTGTGCTGCACACTGGCACATCATTGCATCTCTTCACCCTCCAGGTCAGAGGCAGGTTTCTCCACATTTTTCTCCAATGCATTCATATCAGTTTGTGTCTCTCCATCACTAACCCGAAAGACGCACAAGCAGACTAGAATTCCAGCACCTATCAGAGATACTATGAGAGCTCCCACAATGAGGCCAACATTTGGAGGCTCTGTTGAAGAAAAAAAAAAAGAGAATTAAATTATGACAAGCTTGAGACATGGCATAACTGATCAGATTAGTAAAGGTAATCTGAAAAGGTAACAGTGATTCATAAGTGAAGTTTCGTAGATGAAAGCAAACAGTTTTACTATATATTGTATGTACTTTATATATATTGATTGATTGATGGATTGATTAAATAACTAAGTAGTTTAGCATACAAACAACATTATAAGTCACCCTGTTGACAAAGATAACACGAATAATAATAATAATTATAATCATCATCATCATCATTATCATCACTGTAGTACTTAGGAAAATACACTAGCACTAGATGCTGTAGATTTTAGCTGCTCATCTTTGGCAACAGCATAATCTTTAAAACGTAGAATTGCTTTACAACCAAGAAGGTCCAGCCAAGTCTAACATATATTCCCTAACTGCCTGGCAAAGATGTTCCCCAGAATATAGCAGTGAAGCAGCACTGGCTCACCTGTTGTGTGCTACTGCAAGAAAAGGCTGTTCAGCTGTACTAAATACATAGACATTCTGCATTGTAAAAAGACTTGAAATAATTTTTTTTTTTAACAAATTGTTAGGAATTTCTCTAGTCTGTGAACTGTACTAATTGTACTTTCCAATGAGTTTACTAAAAGATATCTGTTCAGTCAGCATCAAACTTGACCTCCAAAAGCCCAGTGAGGTAATTCTCTACCCCGACTATAGCATTCTCATATCATTCGTGATGCTACAAAGACCCGCAGAGCCTTGGGTCTATGGCCGCCCTCCAATGCTGCGCCAACGGCAATGTTCAAGAGCACCCATCCCCATTATAAATAGCATGGGCACTGCGTTGTTCTCAGAAATGCGACGGGAGGGAGCTGCTTACTTCCAGTGGTGATGGTCACACTGTTGCTAGATGGACTGTAAATGGTTTGGAAGGAGTCGTCAAACCTCGCGATACAGGCATAGTCACCGGGAGACACAGGGGAGGACATCGTAAAGACAACTGTCTTCCCAGCAGTAGTCAAAAAAAATGACGATTTCACACCTTGATTTAATTCCTTCAAAGCAATGCTCACCTGAAAGAAATGTCAATAAATATGAATTTCTTATCAAAGGTAGAGCATGGCGAAATGAATTAAACAATGTTACTGAGTGGACTGAGCATATCAGGACATTTACAATTACTGTATTCTACTTTTAATTAATTATAGAGTATCATTTTCTCCCACACTGCATTAATAATTTAATGCAAGAAATGCAACGAAGCAGAAATTAGTACCGTCTTGTTACCGAGCCAAGGAGCATTGAATGTACAGTAGACTTCCAGTGAGTTTCCTTCATAGACATGAACACTGGTTAAAAAATTAAAACCGTTGATTGAAAGCTTTGGAGCTGGAAGAAAATCCTCAGCGAAAACTGAAAACAAGAATCAAATAATGTGTCAGTGAACAGATAAACGATGTTCAATGGATGACTTTGCATAATAAATTCCTTGTGTGCGGTAATCACGGACATTGATGGCAGCGAAAACAAAGAAAGAAGAAGGGACACAAAGCCCACAACACACCTGAACACATGACCCATAGGTTATAATCACGGTTGCAGAACCTCCGTTCCGAGGGAAAGCTGCAGTCCCGGAGACGCCCCTCGTTTCCAGAACATTGAAAGGAACGGGACTGGAGAGAATTTGTACTGGTGTCTAATTGCACCACCTTGCCACATCCAAGTTCTCTGCAAGCCACTTGGGCTGTGGCCTCCTTCAGGCCATAAGGCATGCACACGGGGTACCACTTCTGTTCCTCAAACACCTCCAGCTTCCCCATGCACCGGATCCCCTGGATGTCAGAGAGTAGGCGCGCTGGAAGCATTTCTGTAGGGTGGAAGGCAAAGGACAAGAAATGCATGCAGAACCAAAGCAGATGTCTGCTGCATTTCCACAGACCATTCCTGCACTCACCAAGAGCATGTGTCTGAGCAACTTTTGCACATCACAAGGGAAGATCTCTTTGACACGTACACTCTATATACCTCAGAAATATTTAAAAATGTGTCACATATTATGGGAAGGCCCTTAATATGCCGTTAGTAGCTGACCTGCAGTGACAGTCAAAGACCTGGAGAAGGGAGACCTCAGGATGCGATTTCTGTAGAAGACCTCAACGTCACAGATGTACTCCCTCCTCTCATTCTCCTCTGCAACGTCCCTATAAGTTATTACTCCAGTGCCATTCAGATTCAGGATTCCAAAGAGCTGCAGCGCCCCGTCATGCGCGGAACCTGCTGCGTCGCGAAAGTAAATGCGGAAGGTGGCGTTGTAGAAGTAGGTCGACGTTACGCAAGAGACCGAGTAGTTCTTCCCTGTTCGAATGAAGGTCGGTTTCACGGAAATGCTTGGGACAGGTAAAGAAGCTGCAAGACAAAGCAAGATTCCAAAAATCGCAAATGGGGTTTGCATTAACTGACCTGCTTACGTGACGGCAGGTAGTTTAGTGGGTTCTCTGCCCATCGAACCGGTGCTGATGTGCTCGAATGTGACGGCTGACTTCCAGATCAAGAGCTGCTCTAGTGCCTTTGAACACAGTACTGAACCTGCTGCAGAGAAATATCTACCTGCAATATTGGGTAATGAATAAAAGTGCTGCACGTGAAATCACAGACTAAACAGCAGCAGCTGCAGCAACAACAGCAATAATAATAATAATAATAATAATGGCATGCAGGTCATATAGAGGCAGTGTGAAATGTCAAAGGAAATATGCAGTGTAGGACCTGCTGGACAGAAGTTGTGCACGTTAAAGACTTTCACAAGAGCTCTTTCATAAAAACCACACGTGCACACACACACACACACACACACACGCACACACACTGGGGTAACAAAGTGGACGCTCACTGATGTTTAGGTTCGTAGCTTTGCTGGGTGCAGACACCTCATTTGTCTTGCTGACATTGTACCAACACACAAAGAGCCCCTCATACTCCTCGACGGCCGGAATCGTGAAGAGCACGCTGTTGTAGGACGTGAGCCTGTAAAACAGCAGGGGGACGAGTGGCTGCTCTTGTTTCCCCAGGTTGAGGAAGATGGGATATTGTGCCTCTTTTGGTGGGAAGCATTCCATGACGACTTTGGAGGACAGCTCAATGTTGGTGCCGTTGACCGGTTGTGTGAAATGCAGAGTGGGAGCAGGGAGAGCCGCTGGGTGCAAGCGGGAAAGATCGGAAGACTGTCAGGACATTGCACATTTTCGTTGATTTTCAATGATATTTGGACAAACGTTACGAAATCACTCATTAATACCGAAAGCCAACATTTACGAATAAAGACATTACATGTCAGCTTTCTGGAGAATGTGACAATGCACAGTTTAGCCACAGCTCTATGCTGTTAAGCCACTTTCCCAGATTTACAGACTTCAACTGACGGAATCATCACACTTACCCATGACAAAAATTGCGTTGAAACCCAGAACACACCACAGAACCCCACAAGCTGCGAGAAAAGGGAGTGGATTTTAGTTCAGCAGAAATAGCTGAGTATACCATGACCCTAGACACAAATATTATTGTTTCTATTGTTTATATGTATATTATTATACAAAATTACCCAGCTGTATAAATGGGTAAATAATTGTAACCTTAACATAGTAAGTCGCTTTGGAGAAAAGCGTCAGCTAAATGAATAAATGTAAATGTATCTGTTTCACTAAAAGTGATTTAGATTTTTAGCCATTTTTTTGAGATTCGAGATTTTACCCACTTTTGAGATTAATTTCCGATAATACAACGCGCGGTTAGGTAGATTATTCATCCTAACAGACAGCGAGGTCACCCAATATTTGAGGGTACTGTTTGGTAAATGGCATTACAGGAGACATCAAGCAGACTGACCCGTGAGTCTGAGACGCGCCGCGGAGAACATGACGGGTGATGCTGAAAGACGAGCTTTCGGCGAGGAGGAAAGCGAGGCCGGAGCTGCCGCCAGAATACACGTATCAAGTTTGCGGTCCAAAACGGGATTTAAGTTGTTTCTGAAACGCCTGCCAATCAGCAGACGTCGGATGTCGAACTCGCCTGCTCCTCCAGTCCAGAAGCACCAAGAGATCTTGCAGAGGGAACAGGAAAGCCTCTGCTCTCTCACTTTACTTATTCCACTAGAGTGCAGAGTTGGGCAACGCCAGGAAATTGGTAACTCTTTCCCAGCAGCGCTTTTAATTGCATCAGTGCCGCAGCGCATGTGCACATCTCTGTTGATTCCTTCAGCTGACTCTTTTCTCCAAAAGCGACTTAAAACGTGCAGGTTGTAAGTTATTGCAAGCTTACAATTATTTACCCATTTATGCAGCTGGGGAATTTTACTGGAGCAATTGAGGGTAAATACCTTGCTCAAGGGTACTGCATTCAAAGGCAGCAGCTCCAACCGCTACTCTACCAGCTGTCCACATTTACATGTGTCGCGCTTTAAGACTTGTTACTAAAAATGAAAGCTGGTTCAAGGGTGCTACAGAAGGAGCAGGGATCTGAACCCAAGTCTTTTGCGTGGAAAGCAATGAGTCGGAGCACTTCTGTCCGGGGTTTTAAAGCGCTGAAGGGTAAGAACGTAGTTAAAGGTTACACAGTGGGTAAGGGGTAAAATGTTGAGCTTTGAAAGTGGCTTCAGTTAAAAGTGTGTGCTGAGCAGGCATGGTGGGACCAGTGACTCAGTGTGAAAAAGCAGCGCCCACCCCGTGTCAGGGTCCCCTCAGTTAGTCTGCCCCCCCCCCCTCGCAACACTTCCGGACACAAAAATGTCTAATGTAACAATGTAATAAACAGGAAATCCTCACATGTTTCATTTTGTTAAAACAAGTGACATTTGTACTGTAGGGCAACAAGAAGGGGAAGCGAATCGTGTGGACACACACTGTCTGTAACACACACACACACAGCGGTTGAATACTTAAAATGCATCTCGAAGCTCCAGCAATGCTGTTTGTGTTTTGAAATGCCACACACACTTTCTGAACCACTTGTCCCATTTGGGGTTGCAGGGAACCAGAGCCTAGCCTGGCAACACAGGGCATAGGGTTGGGAGCACACCCAGGACAGGACGCCAGTCTGTCGCAAGGCACCCCAAGCGGGACTCGAACCCCTGACCCACCGGAAAGCAGGACCCGGTCCAACCCACTGCGCCACTGCACCCACCATGCCACATACAGCTTGTAGTATGTGTACAAGGTTTCTTGGGAAATATTTTCCTTTATTTCACAAACAGTAAAGAATCTGTGAAGAGGCAACTGGTAACGTAGCGATGAGAGCCGCTGCCTTTGGATCCGAAGGTTGCTGGTTTGAATCTCGCCAACTGCTATAGCACTCCTGAGCAGGGTATTTACCCTAACTTGCTTGTGTAAAAGTGCTCAGCTGAACGAATGGGTAAATAATGGTAGGTAACTATAAGTGGCTTAGGGGGGTGTGGTGGTGTAGCGGTTTGGCTGTGGCCTGCTCTCTGGTGGGTCTAGGGTTCGAGTCCCGCTTGGGGTGCCTTGCAATGGACTGGAGTCCTGTCCTGGGTGTGTCCCCTCCCCCTCCAGCCTTGCGCCCTGTGTTGCTGGGTTAGGCTCTGGTTTGTCACAACCCCACTTGGGGTGAGTGGTTTCAGACTCTCTGTGTGTAAGTGGCTTTGGAGACAAGTGTCAGCGACATGAATAAACACAAGAAGATTTCCCTGCAAGTTCTCACCACTATTAAGAAGCAAGAAAAATTGTGGAACTCAAGGAGAGAACGACACAAAGGAAATTCTGCACTCTTTCTTTTTCGCAAGGGTCTACGCATTCATTGCCTAACGTGTTTTTTAAAAGAAATACGAGAATGCCGCTTCGCTCCGCACATCAGGAAGGCTAAACCCAGACATGAAGGGTCACCCGCTGTCTTAGGAGTCCACAGAGCGGCAGGAAATACGGCGTCTGCCTCCAGTTCTCGAAAACGTGACAGCGCAACCATTTTTTTCTGTTCTCTTTCAGTTAGCTTTGTCAAAATATTGCATTCATATGTTCTTCAGAGTCTATCTGCATCTAGCGCTTGGTGAAAGGTCACACCGTGCTTTCCGAGTAAAGTCTGGGTTTGCTCACCCTGCAGGGCCTGCAGGTTCCCTCCGCCACTTGTGCGGCTCCTGCACCGCTAAAGTTCACTGTGTTTACCATGTTTACCATGGCTCAGGACGTTAACTCCCAGTCGTTAACCCTACGACATGAAAATCTTTGATTCGGTTTATGTCATCTGCTTTTTTTCATTTCCCTCCCATCACCATTTAGGAGGTCCTAATTCAGGTAGGTGCAGATGCTTTAAATAAAGTAAAATACTCAAATGATAAAAACAAAACAGAAAAGACTGTCTAAACTGAAAGCGCATTTGGATAAATAAATGAGGAAACTGACGCAATGCGAGCAGGAAGGTTACGCTAAATATTTGCTCTCGGGTCATTCCCAGCAGGGACGTGGTGGAGCGGAGGGTTGAACCGGTGCCTCCCGACTCCCGAGCGCCACGATGGGCTTAGGGTTTGAGTCTGGCTCGGAGCGTGTGTAGTTCGCAGGTTTGTCCCTTGGTTTGCACCCCCCTTTACACACACATGGAAGAAATTGCTGGCAATCCATGCATGTGCTCACTGTAAATTGTCCTTGATGTCACGTTGGTTCCTTGATGATCTTCCATAAGAATCATTCAGCAATAAGTGATATTTCTTATCTTACAACTTTCCCCTTGTCCATGGTTGTGCAGAGGGTTAATGACTTGTTCTCTTCCCCAGGACAAGCCCTTCTCTAGTATTTTTCAGCATAATACTCATAGCCTCTCGTACACTTTAATGTACACTCGTTTCTCAGAAATAAAAAAATACAGTGTACATAGCACCGAATTAAGTGTTTTAAGCATGTATAGTTCTCCTTCATGCAGAAATCATGCCGCTTTACTTTTTTCCCCCTCGAATGAATTATGAGACACGCTCACACCGCATACTCATCTTCACGTGAAGCTACAGCCCTGCGTAACGAAGCACTGTGTGTTTTAGCATCTGCTGTGTTTCTGACACCACATCCTTGCATTGTGAGCGTAACAATATAGCCATACAGTCCTTTCAAAAATGTCCAGTACTGCAAAACTGAGAGGAGGTGTTAAAAAAAAAAAAAAACCAGCGCAGGCAAGCGCAAACACACATGCATACACACACAAACCACTCACATTTCCATTGAATACTACAGAAGTAAGATCAGTTTCTCGGCCGCTGGCCTTAACAAGCACTAAATTAGTTGGAAATAAAATAGAGCTAACTTTCCAGACTTGTTTTGTTAAATTTATTCCATTCAAGTTATTTCCTTGTGCCTCATCAAAACAAAGCACACTTGTTTTTACAGAGGATGTTTTAAGAACTCAACAGCGGAGCGAACATTTTGTGGTTTCGCAGTCTCCTATTGTAAGTGCCGCTGAGCTACTGATGGAAATTCTGATTGCGAGGACCTGGGTCTGTGGTTTCACACAGTCACACGTAGTCAATATGCCCAGCTAAATATATTCCGCCACTCTCACATCAAAGTGAAAGATATGCCATATGCAATACAGATGCTTTGTGGAGTTCGCACCGTCACATTGCTGTTTTATCTTGATGCTGCGTTGAGGATCCTGTCAAATGGTGTCCTCGGTTAGGGCAGAAGCTTCACGAAGTGCTAGCAAAAAAGCATCTCGAACCTTTCTCATGAGCCGAGTTTCAGATGTTCTCAGCCGACCATATAAATATTTTCACGTAAAAACAAAAATGACGTAAAGCGCACATGTTCCAAACAGGTAGGAAAACAGAAGTAATGCGACTTATAACTTAAGCAGCATCTTCTGTCTCTGGTCATGTAGTGGTTAAAGCGGTTGGATCCATTTCAAGACAAGCCCTGCTGTAGATTTCACTGCGCTCCTGTTATTGCTGAACTGCTCCACTGAAATACCGGACTGTGTAAATCGGTGACGTTTCATTAAAGGAATTATTTAAGCCGTAACATTACGCAAAGGGTTAAACGTTTGATCGGAAGGGCACATTCGTGTTACTCGTTATCCGTTTTAACCCTATCGAGAAAGAAAAACAACAGCAACAATAGCAGTTGGATAATTTAAAAAAAAAAAAGAAACTAATTTTAACATTGTAGAAATATCACAAGAGATAAATAAAAGCTGGATTTTGTTTTCTGAAATTTCAAAGAGGCAAAGGGAAAAATTAATCCTCCGTTCCTCTTGTTTTGGCATGCTTGTCTCCACTGATACATACTGTGCTGTAAATCACTTCTTGATCTTCTTCCTTCAGAAAAAGAAAGGAATGTAAAAGCATAGGAAAAACTTTGAATAGCGTTGCACTTTTGAAAATGAAGGATATAATACCAAATCATTTGCATAACTCATTACAGGTGTGTATTCTGTATCACAAACTTGTTCATTATAAAAATGTAACAACCTACATGCATATTTAAATGTTTCTTTGTCAAGCTCTGAATGATCCTGCCTGGGGGGGGTCATTGCATTCATAACTGTCTCAGCTCAAAATCAGAAAACATGATTTAATAACTAAAAAATGTAATGTTTGTGTGTTCACTAATTTCTGTGGATCTTTCTGTAAACGGAACATCATAACTACGTATTTATTATCATACAACTGTATTAATTATAATTAATAGCTTACTTTCCGTGAGATGTACATTGCTTGGGAGAAAAGTGTCTGCTAAATGAATAAATGTAAATTTCAATGTAACACTTTTTAGTATGTATAATTTCATTCTTAGGCCAGGATGAAAACAGGCAGGTTAAAGGGTTACAGTTAGTCTAAAGAAACTATGTTAGTCAACAGGCAAGATTGTTTTTGGGTTCAAGAAGACACGCTTTACTGCATAAAAATAATGTAATGATTTTAGTGCGGACTTAAAAGTAAAATTAATGGAAACTAAATTTGTAGATTTCACAAAAGTAAATCTGCCTTGAATAAATTAACAAGTGAATAAATAAATAAATAAATAAATAAATAAATAAAGAATATGACAGTTCACAGCCCAACCCTGAGCACTGCATAAATATGTAGCAGAAAGCTTTCCATGTAAATACATACAGTATATACATTATACACCATATATAGATATGTATGTACTGTGCACAATGCGCATCTGAGAAACTTTTGGTGACTGTCGATAATTTTGCATTTACTTGATTATTTTAAAAAAATAAAAAATGTATTCAGTCATCATAACCGGACTTTTTCCACACTTTTATGAAGGTTGTAAACAACGGCATCTATTGATGTAATTGTGACGAATACCTGTGGTCTGTCTTCCGCTTCATCCTGATATTTTTTCTGGGTTATAAATCTTGCCAACCAGGAATCCATATGACCTTCTGGTGAAACAAAACGGCATATTTTGCCAAAAAAAAAAAAATCTCAATTTCTAGAAGCATCATTACATCTAGCATCTGTTTATAAGCATTGGAAGCATTGTGCTTGACCAGTAAGAAAACAGGACATAAATGAAATTTGGATAAAATACATAAAGTATGGCAAAAGAACAGCTACTCTGAAGTACAGCTTATAATCACTTATGGGTTAAATTGTTTACCACACGCAGACCTATGAAACATCGTGTGTACAAAAGTGGGCAAGAGGCAGCGAAGCATGTTGGCTCGGAGGTCACGGGTTCGAATCCTCCACCTACAATAGTACCTGCAAACAAGGTGCTTACCCCACTGCTTGAGTAAAAGCTGTTAAGCTGTAAAATCAAGTCGCTTAGGAGAAAAATATTAGCAAAAGCAAGAAAGAAATGATTTAATGTGGATGATGGTTAATGGATACAGACAATGGAACTGTGCCATGAGTGGAAATACTCGCCTTTTCGCCGGCAGACCCAGCAGACACAGCTGGCGGAGATGAGAGCCGCAAGCAGAGCACACAGCGGACACAGAGCCAAGGCCCAGATGTGGGACAACCCAAGACAAGCTGAGGACCCCGGGGAAGCGGGACGGGTTGTCACGTAGTCAGGGGGACTCGATGTGGGTGAAGCCGGACCTTCTGCTGACACATTAAAAAAATAACTACTTTCTCCTGGTAAATGAGTATTGGGATGCAGTTAATGAATTATATATTATTTAATTCACTTCAGATATGCACCATGTCTTTTCACCTGCGCGGTAAAGCTTGTAACCTGATCCTACAAGCATGGGAACTCCAAACTTTGTAGTGCAGTAGAAAAGTCCCAGGTCTGAATCAGAAACGTTTCGAATCCGCAGGCCGATAGAACCGTTGCGTGAGTTCTTCACGGTCGAAAATTGCCCGTTAAAGCCCCTGAAGTATTTATCTCTATATCCACAACCGGCGCATATAATGATGAAGGGAACCTCATCGCAGCGCTGTCCAAGCCAAAGAGTTTCTTCACTGTGCTTGTGGCTGCAGTGCAGGATGACTGTGTCCCCGATTTTCACCGCCATGGTGACCGCAGACTCAACGAGAACCTCTTCGCTTGAAGAAACTGAAGCAGCGAAGACATAAAATGCACTTATTTACAACATTTCACTTACAGGAGCAGACTTGACCAAGAGGCAAGGGAGGAGCAAGTGAGGATGATACTTACAATGCAGAACTAATAGAGCAGTGAGGATTCTCATCATGGTGACAAGTGTTGTCACTCTGCAGCTGAAATTGCACCCTACACATCTTAAGGACTTCCCTTAAATGGGCACAGACAAAGCCATTGGTTCTTGTCGCATCGCATCGCTCTACCTCACGATTTGAATATTGATCGAGATTTGCATCGTGGTCTTCATATGTTGCGCGTTACCAAGACCACCGTGGCTCTCTGTTCTTGCCACAAAGGAACGCGTCACCTACAGAAGCATCATTTGCTCAATTTCATTTTGTGGCCGTCTCAAATTCGACCAGTGAGAGCTTCCATATGTCAAAACCAAAGTAGGGCTGGGATCCTGTTTAATTTTAACTCAGGATGTAATTATATGAGAACGTTCATATACTCTTTTAAAATTTCATTGAGCTTATAGTCATATATACTGCCTACAGTTTAACAAAGAACTTTGGCCATAGTGCTGGACGAGGTGTCTTCTACCTTCATTTCTGCACTGCAACGGGACAATAAGGATGAAAAACAGGCCGCTGCGTTCTTAGTCGTCACATGTACCATAGACAAAGAAAACTGCAACACACTGGGGTTATTTTCAACTTTTGCTTAATGTAGCTCACGAGGTGAACATAGCCCACTGTTAACAAACACTAAAATATCAAACTATCAATACATCTATTATTGCAAGTGTTATTTCTTACTCTGTTCGTCGTATCTATTCAATTCAATTGATTTTTCCAGAGCGCTCTTCTCACACAGTGACACAGCGCTTTAACACAGGCATAAGTCAGATAAAGAAACAAAGAAGACAGTTGACTACCAACTATCATAATATAATACTTTTATAGAGCTATAAGTATGCCTACTGGCCACGGAGGAAAGGAACAAAAACTTCCAACTGAAAATCGAGGGAGAAAAAATACCTCTGGGGGTCCAAGGGCCAGTGGCTGCCCACCCATCCTGGGCATTCTAGATTAAGTAACAATTCTAAACCAGTTAACAAGTAATAATGATATTGTTGCTCTATGGTAGCTTGAATCCCCAGCTCAGCATGAAACGTCTCGTCCATCATGATAGTTGGTCATCATCTTCAGTCATCCTTTGGACGTGTAATGTTTCTGCAGTGGCAATGTAGAGTCTGAAATTCTTTCCATCTAAACAATTAGAATGATATTGAAAAAATGTGACAGTAGTTTAACACCACTGGGATCTATATATATACACACACACACATTTTCAGAACCGCTTGTCCCATACGGGGTTGCGGGGAACCAGAGCCTACCCGGTAACACAGGGCGTAAGGCCAGAGGGAGAGGGGACACACCCAGGACGGGACGCCAGTCCGCCGCAAGGCACCCCAAGCGGGACTCGAACCCCAGACCCACAGGAGAGCAGGACTGCGGGCCAACCCACTGCACCACCGCACCCCCGCACCCCCCTGCTTATATATATATATATATATATATTTATATATATATATGTGTATATGTATATTGTGTATATATATATATATATATATATATATATGGAGAGAGGATGCAAAGAGATAGGATAGCTAATATATCAGGAGAGTCTATGATAGAGATAGAATTACTTTTATATGAAAGTTAGCATTTAACGTGCGTCATTTGCCCGGAAATTAAGATTATCTGTGTCTGACGACCTTCTCCCACACACACACACACACACACACACACACACACACACACACACACACACACACACACACACACACACCTCGAGTTTGCCCGACTCGCTGTTCTGAATGTGATTCGTACCGTCAACAGCACTACAGTGACACCTACTGACAGGTTGTGGTACTACATGGAGTGATGCTGCCACTGCTGCGCTACTACTGTTCTTCCCTAACCTTAACTTCCAGCTGTGAGAGTGAGTGAGCGAGTGAGTGAGCGAGTGAGTGAGTGAGCTGCAGAAAGCCCCGGAGTAAGAGTGAGAACCTGGGATGAAGGCAAAAGGATTGAGGAAGTCAGAGGCCTGAGAAGATCTCAACACCTCCAGATGAACAGCAGGGAACCTCTGGTTTGCACATCCAGTCCAGCATGTCAACTCATGGCACCTGAGACATCGCTGACCCAGAATGGAGGCTATTATAGAAGTATTGATATGTGTATTGTTCCACAAAGTCAAACGTATGACACATCTACTCTCATCTCTCGGCCGCTTCCGGGCAACTGCATTTTTGACTGCATAAGTATTCCAGTATGGTTTTTTCTGCAAATTTCTTAAGCAGGTTTAATTATGTAAATTGATGTACAGTGAAAATTACAAGAATGAACGTAGCAATTCAACGAGCTGTTGGTCCAACGGGTCTCGTTCTGTAGCCATGACAATAAGCCTCAACAATATTGATCAGCGGGTATCTGTGATCTCAATGCTCGGTCTGATTGGGTGGAACTCTACTATGAAATCTATTAGAGTTAGTCCCAGGTCAATAAGTACGGCGCAGAAATACCAGTCAGTACTGACCTTCAGAAATGTACTTTCTTTTGTTGAATTACAGCAGAGGCTGGATCACAGGCTACTTAATCAAACCTGTGTCAGCAGCTCAACGAATCTATGCTGCGCTTGGAGGTTCGTTCATCTGTCTGTACGTCTTCCCGATGCATTTGTGAACTGTGCTAAACAATTTCCTTTCCTTTTGCCTTTAATTGGTTGACTTATCGTGTTTTCTTTACATATCAACCCCTTTCCTTCTTGTTTATGTAGCTTATGAATATTGTCATTCATCACTTTGTCAGTAAAAAAATAGCTTTGTAATAAACTTTAATATACAATTGTAATCTCCTCCGTGAACCGCCACCTTACCGTGGTGGAGGGGTTTGAGTGCCTGAATGAGTCCAGGAGCTATGTTGTCTGGGGCTATATGCCCCTGGTAGGGTCTCCCACGGCAGACAGGTCCTGGATGACAGACGAGACAAAGCGCGGTTCAAAAACCCCTTATGAAGGAAAAATCAAGGCTTTCGTTTACCCCGCCCGGTATGGGGTTACCGGGGCCCCACCCTGGAGCCAGGCCTGGGGGGGGGGGCTCGCATGCGAGCGCCTGGTGGCCAGGTCTATGCCCACGGGGCCTGGCCGGGCTCAGCCCGAAGCCACGACGTGGAGCCGCTCTTCGGTGGGCTCACCACCTGCCAGAGAAACCGTAAGGGGCGGTGCATTGTGATTTGGGCGGTGGTCGGGGCCGAGTGCCCGGCCGACCCAAACCTCGGGCGCCAACTCTGGTTTTTGGGACTTGGAATGTCACCTCACTAGCGGGGAAGGAGCCTGAGCTGGTGCGGGAAGTTGAGAGATACCGTCTAGATATAGTCGGGCTCACTTCCACTCACAGCTTGGGTTCTGGAACCACTCTCCTCGATCGAGGGTGGACTCTCCACTATTCTGGCGTTGCCCAAGGTGAGAGGCGGCGGGCTGGTGTGGGCTTATTAATAGCCCCCCAGTTCAGCCACCATGTGTTGGAGTCTACCCCGGTGAATGAGAGGGTCGTCTCCCTACGCCTTCGGGTCAGGGAACGGTCTCTCACTGTCGTTTGTGCTTATGAGCCTAGCGGCAGTGTAGAGTACCCAGCCTTTTTAGAGTCCCTGGGGGGCGTGCTGGAAAGCGCTCCCACTGGGGACTCTGTCGTTCTACTGGGGGACTTTAACGCCCACGTGGGCAGCGACAGTGATACCTGGAGGGGCGTGATTGGGAGGAACGGCCTCCCTGATCTGAACCCGAGCGGTGAGTTGTTATTGGATTTCTGTGCTAGTCGCGGCTTATCCATAACGAACACCATGTTCATGCATAAGGGTGTCCATCAGTGCACTTGGCACCAGGACACCCTAGGTCGGAGGTCGATGATCGACTTTGTAGTCGTTTCTCCTGACCTTCGGCCATATGTCTTGGACACTCGGGTGAAGAGAGGGGCTGAGCTGTCAACTGATCACCACCTGGTGGTGAGTTGGATTCGATGGCAGGGGAAAAAGCTGGACAGACCTGGCAGGCCCAAACGCATAGTGAGGGTCTGTTGGGAACGTTTGGCGGAGGCCCCTGTCAGAGAGGTCTTCAACTCCCACCTCCGACAGAGCTTCAACCAGGTCCCGAGGGAGGTGGGGGACATCGAGTCTGAATGGACTATGTTCCGCGCCTCCATTGTCGGGGCGGCGGTTCGGAGCTGCGGCCATAAGGTCTCCGGTGCCTGTCGCGGCGGCAATCCCCGAACACGGTGGTGGACACCGGAAGTAAGGGATGCCGTCAAGCTGAAGAAGGAGTTCTATCGGGCCTGGCTGGCTCATGGGACGGAAGCGCGGCTCTGGCAGTCGCCGCGGCAAAAACTCGGGCTTGGGAGGAGTTCGGTGAGGCCATGGAGGAAGACTTTCGGTCGGCCTCAAAGAGATTCTGGCAAACCGTCCGGCGACTCAGAGGGGGGAAGCGGTGTTCCACGAACACTGTTTACAGTGGAAGTGGTGCGCTGCTGACCTCAGCTGAGGATGTTCTCGGGCGGTGGAAGGAGTACTTTGAGGATCTCCTCAATCCCTCCGACACGCCTTCTGTAGAGGAAGCTGAGGCTGGGGACTCGGAGGGGGACTCGTCCATTACCCTGGCTGAAGTTGCTGAGGTAGTCAAAAAACTCCTCGGTGGCAAGGCTCCGGGGGTGGATGAGATCCGCCCCGAGTTTCTCAAGTCTCTGGATGTTGTGGGGCTGTCTTGGCTGACACGCCTCTGCAGCATCGCGTGGAGTTCGGGAACGGTGCCTCTGGACTGGCAGACCGGGGTGGTGGTCCCTCTTTTTAAGAAGGGGGACCGGAGATTGTGTTCCAACTACAGGGGGATCACACTCCTTAGCCTCCCTGGGAAAGTCTATGCCAGGGTACTGGAAAGGAGAATCCGACCGATAGTCGAACCTCGGATCCAGGAGGAGCAATGCGGTTTTCGCCCTGGCCGTGGAACACTGGACCAGCTCTATACCCTCACTAGGGTGCTGGAGGGTTCGTGGGAGTTTGCCCAACCAGTCCATATGTGTTTTGTGGACCTGGAGAAGGCATTCGACCGTGTCCCTCGTGGCATCCTGTGGGGGGTGCTTCGGGATTATGGGGTTCGGGGCTCGTTGCTACGGGCTGTTCGTTCCCTGTATGACCGGAGTAGGAGCTTGGTTCGCATTGCCGGCAGTAAGTCAGATCTGTTCCCGGTGCATGTTGGACTCCGCCAGGGCTGCCCTTTGTCACCAATTCTGTTCATTATTTTTATGGACAGAATTTCTAGGCGCAGTCAGGGAACGGAGGGTGTCTGTTTTGGTGGCCGCGAGATCTCGTCTCTGCTTTTTGCGGACGATGTGGTCCTGTTGGCTTCATCAAGTCAAGACTTGCAGCGTGCACTGGGGAGGTTTGCAGCCGAGTGCGAAGCGGCGGGGATGAGAATCAGCACCTCCAAATCCGAGGCCGTGGTTCTCAGTCGGAAAAAGGTGGATCGCCCCCTCCGGGTTAGGGGGGAGTTGCTCCCTCAAGTGGAGGAGTTTAGTATCTCGGGGTCTTGTTCACGAGTGAGGGAAAAATGGAGCGGCAGGTCGACAGACGGATCGGTGCGGCGTCCGCAGTAATGCGGTCATTGTACCGGTCTGTTGTGGTGAAGAGGGAGCTGAGTCGTAAGGCGAAGCTCTCAATTTACCGGTCGATCTACGTTCCTACCCTCACCTATGGTCATGAACTCTGGATCATGACCGAAAGAATGAGATCGCGGATACAAGCGGCAGAAATGAGTTTCCTCCGCAGAGTGGCTGGGCGCACCCTTAGGGATAGGGTGAGGAGCTCAGTCACCCGGAAGGAGCTCGGAGTAGAGCCGCTGCTCCTCCGCATCGAGAGGAGCCAGTTGAGGTGGCTCGGGCATCTGTTCCGGATGCCTCCTGGACGCCTCCCTGGGGAGGTGCTCCGGGCTTGTCCCACTGGGAGGAGGCCTCGGGGCAGACCCAGGACACGTTGGAGAGACTATGTCTCCCGGCTGGCCTGGGAACGCCTTGGGGTTCCCCCAGAGGAACTGGAGGAGGTGTGCGGGGAGATGGAAGTCTGGAGGACTCTGCTCGGACTGCTGCCCCCGCGACCCGGCCCCGGATAAAGCGGAGGAAGATGGATGGATGGATGGATGGATGGATGGATACAATTGTAATAAACAGCTCGAGATTCCACAACATTGCCATTATCCATAGTGGGACCTGATCTAGCAACCCACAAAAAAAGTATTGGGTGTGTTTCTTCAAAACTGTAACACAGGTGATATTTCTCACATTTCTCATTGTTGCAAAAATGATACACAACATGTTACATTATTTCTTGTGCTTGAGTGGTAGTGTCTTCGATTCTCCACATCAATTTTTGATAGACTCATGAGGTCCACAATGTTTAATTGTTATATAAACTGTTCATGACACACTCCACATTGTTGGCTCGTTGATGGTGATTATTATATTTACCGGATGCTTTTCTCCAAAATGACTTACAGTTTTAAGGTTGCAATTATTTACCCATTTATACAGCTGGGTAATTTTCCTGGAGCAATAAAGTACAGTACCTTGCTCAAGGGTACTACATCCGGAGGTGAGGAATAAACCTGCAATCTTCGGATGGAAAGGTAGTAACTCTAACTTCTTCGCTACCATCTGCCCCACATCTTGCTTCATCAAACACCCCCATCCATTGCTGTTCATGTCTACCATGTACAAAGAGGGTATCCTGAACCAAGACGCTGTATTATGCGCCCTACTATGATACATTCTGTGAATATTCAGGTCCTACGTATATTACATACCTACCAAAGTGTAAAAAGCAGTAAAGGGCTTCACAAAATAAGAGACTTTAGAAAAGTGCCTTTACCATGAATTTAATGCAAATGTAAGTTGCACAGAGCTAATCTTGGGAATTTGGCAAATCAAGGACAATCCCCGTTGAACTCATGGATAATATGGGCAGAATTTTACTACACGCCTTGGATGTAGACGAGCAAGAAGTAAATTCTGAAGAGATTTCAAGCTGCATGCCTTACCAGCTGCGAAGAGCAAACCGTAGTGAACTTTACCGCTGACAGCTGCAAGAATCTATACTTCAATACTGCAATCTATACTTAATGCACTGCTAGTGCGCTTTATCCTTTGACAACTACCACAGGTGTCCTTGTACGTGTCTGGTGAAAATAGGCACATATGTATTCGGGCAAAATTCTTTTGATGAATATAATCTGAAAAGACAAAAAGCAAAGGGTCAAACTGCGGGGTAAACCAATCAACAAATCACGACTGTCCATCTATTGATGGTCACTTGATAGTGCAAATAAACAGACTCCTCCTCCATCCCCCCCTTGTGCGTTTTCTGTGCGCTGAAGATGTTACCTCTACTAAAAAATCATACCAAAAATGGAAACTCATTGTTCACCTAATAATTAAAACAAATTATTTAAGTAAACATGTAAAAAATTTCAGCACCTTTAGGGTTTATAGAAGTATATGGCTATACGCAATTGACAATGGAAAAAGAAATAAGAAACAGTTATTTATATATATATATAAATATATATACACACACACAACGAGGTGTGGTGGCGCAGTGGGTTGGACCGCCGTCCTGCTCTCCTGTGGGTCTGGGGTTCGAGTCCTGCTCGGGGTGCCTTGTGATAGACTGGCATCCTGTCCTGGGTGTGTCCCCTCCCCCTCTGGCCTTACGCCCTGTGTTACCAGGTAGGCTCTGCAACCCCGTGTGGGACAAGTGGTTCTGAAAGTGTGCGTGCGTGTGTATGTGTGTGCGCACACAGAACCGGTGCATATTTTACCACTTTTCCCTTGTTTGGACTTTTCTTAATTCATGTTGCATTAACAATGATGATGGCACAGCAAGTAGTGCTGCTGTCTCACAGTGCCTGGGTGGTGTGAGAAAACGTGGGTTTGATCCCCACTCAGTCTGTGTGGGGTTTGCATGTTCTGCCCATGTTTGTGTGGGTTTCTGCCGGGTGCTCTGGTTTCCTCCCACAGTCCAAAAAGATGCTATTCAGGTTCCCCTATAGTGTGTGAGCGACAGAAAGAGAGTGTGTTTCATTGATGTATGGATGAGTGACCCATTGTAAGTAGTGTATCTAGCAGTGTAAGTCACCATGGTGAATAAGGTGTATGGGCTCATAACACAACATAGAGTTCATTGGAAGTCACTTTGGAGAAAAGTGTCTGCTGAATAAAGTAAAGTACTCTATGAGAATTAAATATGACAAGAAAACAGTTAAGGGACATCCTAAGAACATGTGACACAGCTAATAGTTCCAAAAGCAGTGTCACCCCAGAGATCCATTTGCTCTAAAAATGAGTAATTGCCTGGCCACGGTTCCATCCATTCGAGGTCTTTGCAGCCATTTATGCAAAGTATTGTCTGCTGAATCTATGTGGTCCCCCCTCGCCGTTCCTCTTTCGCCTGCCCGGCCCGTGTTGATATTCAGCAAGCAGGTTTGGAGCTGGAGCAGAATGAATGGCGCAGTGTTTCACGTGTGAATGCAACGTGCCCTGACGGACAGGCGGGCCCATTCACACAACCTTCCTCGCACCTCTCCGCGGCTCTGAATGCGGGGCTGTGCTCAGACACACACCAGAGCAGCACCAAAGGGGATGTAAGGAAAAAAAGGCACAGCTCTTTCATTTTTGTTTTTTCTTTTTTTTAACCACTCAAGTTGCTTTTTTTGGGCGCTTTCTGCCACCTCCATCAACCATCTCTTTATTTTCTCTTCCTCTCCACTTGCGTTCGTTTAATAGGGAACTTTGTTTTTTTCCGCCTTGCCGGGTTGAGGGACGGAGGTGAGAGTGTCCCGAGGAGAAGATAGCGGATTCATTTCGTCGTGAAGAAAAGGGAGATAAGAGATGGGTGAACAGAGAGGGCACTTCTATGCGCGGTGCCTGGTGTGGTGTTACAAGGATGCTGTGATCTATATTGACATGCATGTTGTGTACGGTGAAATGACTCACGGCGGCCAATCCTCAAAGAACACGAGGCCAGAAGAAAGCGTCCAACTTCAGTCAGCTGAGGATGTGAGACCTCCTGTGTGTCTAATAGTTTTACTGCAGAATCTTCCTTTTGTGTCATGGAAAATGAAAGCACTAAGTGTTACATGCTCTCAGCGTACTTTAGGTCAGTTATAGTTAACTTTGAATGCATTCTTGCGTTGCTCATTAAAGTTGAGGACGCTTCTAAAAAGCTGACTTACGCGCTGCTTCGGCATCTTTTTTAAAAATGTTCTTTTCAATATTGTTTCAAAATAAGAAAATATTCGTCTGCCGGTTTCAGCAAGCGCTTGTCGGCTGTGGCGAGCTGGAGCCTATCTCGGAAGTATCGGGCGCAAGGCCGGGGGGCGTGCATCCTGGATGGGACGCAAGAAAATGTTAGAAACGCAAATCTGATAAAAATACTCAAAATGAAGGTAAAAGACGAAACGAACCAAAAGAAACCAGAACTACACCGAAGGCGTGTAATGACCCTAGCCCTCAGAAATTTATGGAGGGCAAAGTTCTTGAATATACCGTCATCTCAGAGAAAGCCATGTGCCGAAAAACAGCAAGTTTAACATTTGTAGCACATGCTAAAGAAAATGTCAGAAATATTGCAATTTGTGTATTTCTTAAAAGTGGTAAGTGTTAAATTAAAACTGACAAACGTCTCGGTAGTAATTGAAACATTTTTAAAATCGTGGCTCAAGTCACCAAGCTGAAATGTCTCACTGTAAGTCCAAAACCACAGTAATGGTGTCAGAACATCAGATGAACTATAGCAGGAAACTGAAGACAAGGGCCTGGTATCTCACACACACACACAAAAAAAAAAAAAAAACAAAAAAAAAAAACAGTTTTAAGCACTTAAAACTTTCTTTTACACCAATTTCACCAGAGTGCAGACTTGAAGTACATACATTGACATTTACATGTATTCAATTCGCAGACACTTTTCTCCAAAGTGTAACTCGGAGTGAAGAAATGTGCATCGAGGGGCAAAGAGATAACGATACAAACGTGCGATTTTGGAGATACAGAACCGAAAATTGAACTGAAAGGGAATTGAGCGTTTCTTGACAGATAGCCCAGTACCACTTCATGGAACAGGTAGGAAATCAGAGAAGAGAAGTGGGTTCAAAGGAGGTGTGCTTTGAGATGATTCTTGAACGTTGAGAGGGACTCAGCAGTTCTGAGAGGGAGGGAGCTCTTTCCGCTACATCGCAACTGAAAAAGTACTGTGCTGCGCTGTGTTTTCCGACCAAACAAACATGTGCATCCCACAAAGCAGCACTTGTTCCCTTCTGGAAGGAGTGTCCTTCAGGATGACAGGGCCCAGTCCTTTGACTATATGACATGTTCTACAAGCCCAGGTGGTTTCAGAAGCACAAGGCCAGATTCAGGCCCCTGTCTTAGTCCCGCTTCCCAGTCTCCAGTGTCACTGGACATTGTCCGGAGAAACACATTTCTTTCATATTCAAACCTGTGTCACTTGTGGAAGAGCAACGCCACAATTCCAGCGATATTTCACAGACACTCTTCTTGCTCACACTTTACCACATCATATTTAATTGATACACACACATTGACTGAAGCCACTTGTTCCAAGTGGGGTCGCAGCGAACTGGAGCCTAACCCGGCAACACAGGGCGTAAGGCTGGCCGGGAAGGGGACGCACACCCAGGACGGGATGCCAGTCCATCGCCATGCACCCCAAGCCGGACTCGAACCCCAGAACCCCCAGAAAGCAGGACGCGGCCAAACCCGCTACGCCACCGCACCCCTTAATCGATACGGTTTGTAATTATTCTCTGCCGCGTGCACAACATTATTTTTTTTGATTTCCACAGTTCATTTACTGCAGTTACTAGCAGATTTCACTTATTCCCGCAGGGTGCTGACACGAACAGTGACGAGCTCGTGTTACAGTGAAATGATGTACTCTACTGTACTGTACTGTACTGTAGTACTATGCCAGCTTTTCCGTCTGAATGAAGTGGGACGACTGTCGCTAATTCTCTGGAGCCAAACGTACTTAGCATCTTTACCAAAAACTAACCCAGTCATTTTTTAAATCTGTTTTACATTGCAGGAATGTAAGAAGCTCCGTTAGGCTTACAGTGCATTATTTTAGCAATGAACAAAAAGTAATTTAAAAGAGGAGCTGGTGTAAATAATATTTTCTCCAAAAACATATTTTTAATCATAAAAGTGAAATATTTTAAAAATAGACATGTCAAAAACATGGGGGGGGGGGTGGTGCGGTGGTGCGGTGGTGCAGTGGGTTGGACTGGGCCCTGCTCTCCGGTGGGTCTGGGGTTCAAGTCCCACTTGGTGTGCCTTGCGATGGACTGGTGTCCCGTCCTGGGTGTGTCCCCTTACGCCCTGTGTTGCCAGGTTAGGCTCTGGCTCCTCGCGACCCTGAATGAAACAAGTGGTTCAGAAAATGTGTTTGTGTGTGTCAAAACGTTTTTTTTCTTTGCAGCAAAAATGTGTGTCTCAGCAGATCTAGCCGTATCTCACACACACACACACACACACACACACACACACACACACACACACACACACTGCTTGTCTCATATCATACAGGGGAGCAGGAGCCTAACCCAGCAACTCAGGGCACAAGGCTGGAGGGGACACACCCAGGACGGGACGCCAGTCCGTCACAAGGCACCCCAAGCGGGTCTCGAACCTCAGACCCACCGGAGAGCAGAACCCGGCCCGCGCCACCACCGCGCCTCTGCGCCCCCCTATCTAGACGTCTCCCTGGGATGAATTAGTGTCTTTAAAGTGAGGGATGGTCTCCAATAGCGAAGGACGGTTCTGCGAAACAACGCACGCATTTTAGCGGGAGCTGTGTATCTATTTAATTTATACATTTGTAATAATATTATCACCTCATGTACAACCATAAAACGTGCACGTGCTTTGTCTTTTGAGCTTTGGCTACTATTGTTAGTCCTTTTCTTCTTAGTCCTCTAGCGCCATTGCCAATTAAAAAAAGAAAAACGAAACGAAAGATTTGTTTCATCATAAGACCGAAGGTCGAGCCGAGCTGGTCGGTACTTTTCGATTCCTACAACGTTCTCGAGTCACGGCCCGAAGCCCCTGTTCCGCTCCGTTGCCCCTTTAAGAAGAGAGCGACGGAGGCGCGGAGCTGTCGGAGGGGGTGGGACCGCTCTCCGCCGGGGCATTTGCAGTTCATGTGACCCGTCCCCTTTTAAGTAGTCGGAGTGGCGAGGGCAGGTTCGCAGTGGTGAGCAGTGCCTGCGCTTCTATGAATCTTTGCGCGCACAGTTCGCCCGCTACATGTGATCGCTGAGACGACGGGTTCCACATAATCACACAAGCAGCGTCCCCTGACAGCCTCGGATGGAACAGAGCGCGAAACGCAACAAAGGGGTCTTAAACTAACACAAAACCCCCATCATCAGTACTAAAATGAACTGATTGTTCAAGTCTTTCTGGGAATTGGATTTGTCTTTTCTCTAAAAGCCCAGGGGAGCAAGATTAAGTTTGGGAAGCACATTTGGCTGGATGTAAAAAAGTGCTTTTGTGGCGAAACGAGAGGAAGAAAGAAGGGGATTACGATTAGTCAGTGAGTGCGCGCGCCGGAGCCCCGGCGGTGAAGGACACGGGACGCGAGGAGGAGAGACTGAGCGCCCAAAGTTCCACTTGAGCCGGACACTCTGAGGTAAGATATTACGTTTTAGTGGCAGACCAGCGCTATCCTGCGTCTTATTCACCTCGGCAGTAGCTGCGGTGTGTGTTCAAGTGTTGTAGCACTTTTTTTTGCCTCACATGATTTTGTTGAGTAACATTGTCAATTTGTCACTGTGCTTCATTGATTCACTCTGCTTGGGATCATAAGGTACGTTAGCGCTGCCAGATTTAGATATAAACTACCCGTGCGATGAGGGCAGTTATAGTTTAACTTCCATTCACGTTGAACCCTAACTTTTGTTAATGTTTCGCAGCCAGCATACTAGAGCCAAGTTAATTTATTTGCATGGCGGGATTGTTTGCGGTGATTTATTCAATCATTTGCTCTAGTCTAGACTAGACTACGAAACCTTCATGTACTGATAAAACACACAACTCGTGCGTTTTGCTAAGTTCTCAATTTAAAACGCCAGATGATATCCCGCTTTTCGGTTACATGAGTACTATAGTATAGGCGGGTATTTGAAGGGGACTGTGGTGTTAAAAGTAATGTTAGCAAATGGTGACGTCACCACCACCCCCCAAAAAAACTGGCTATACATACTAACGTGAACCTGCTCGTGCGACGGTTTATGCAAATGAGGCCCCACGGATTGATTTTATTGGTCCGCAGCAGCAGGCGACCGGGTGGGGGGTATGGCCTTCAGCGCAGGGTTGAGGAGGCAAAGCTAATAATGTGAAAGATTCTCACTGGTCAGATCACTGTGTCGTTCTTTTTGCTTTTTTTAAACCTTGACAGAGATACCCAGTAGGTCAGTAAACTTCTCATACTTATGAGAAGTAGTGGGAAAATTGGAGAAAAGTTCTTGAAATCCTGCCACTTTAAACTTTGTCATGTACATTGTCTCAGTGAGAGGGTCTTCAGCCTGACATTTAATAGTCAAAATTCACTTCACAGTTTATCAATATTTATTTGACACTTTTCTCCAAAGCTGCGCACAATGTAATTACCGCAGTATAAAGGCCTCACAACAGTTTGTTCATTTTCTATATGGTTTGCTTGTTTACCGTATTGATGTAAGTTTTGCTCCATCAGGGTACGTTCCTCCTTCAAACGATACCGTAACAGGAGTAGGAAGAAGACGCGCCTCAAAGAATGAATAATACAGGATTAAATATAAAAATTAAAGTCAGATCAGCACCGATTGTTCGCCGCACCTCCTGTCACCGCCCTGGAGTGGGAATGGAGACAACGTTGAGAGTCGTACGGAGGCGCTCCTCAGTGGAAACGTGTCGGCCAAGGAGCCAGGAGACGACTCATTATTTGGTGTAGCCAAAGTTCATGCCTGTCACATGCCCCCCTTGAACTGAGACTCCAGTGACGTGGACATCATTGTGAGATGAATTTCTTCTTAAACGCCGGCTGAGATGCTATGATTCGCATGCAGTTCAGGGCTAATGATGGCTGTGAAAATGTAAATGGATGTACTTTAGATATGCCCATTATGTTTTGGATAAGTAAGCAATGTAATATTTTAGTGATAAAATGGACAGTGCCAAAAACACACACATGCCAATAGCTGGTACACACTGAAGGGTGGTGTGTCGACGCTACTTTGACGTGATATTTGTTTTATGACACGTATTCATTGAAAATTCCTTTTGCTTCTATGTCTGCCTTATCTAGGTCATGTTGTTTTTTGGCTTTTCAATGGGATCCAGTAGCAGTAACTGTTGGCCCTATTCCAGTGGCTAAGATGCACTGTGGAGACCTTATCTCGGAGGATACCACTATGATGTCTTGAACTTCCCTGTTTTGCTCTTTTACCTGGGAGAGGAATGCTACACCCTAACAAGTAACAAGCTGAGAATTTTGGCCAGGATCTCACAACTTTTCTCATTTTAAGAGCTTTTCAAAATGTGTTCTTCTGATGAAGAACTGACAGGTGGTAGGTTTGGAAGTACCAGTGAAAAGATACTATGCCAATAATAAGATATAAAGCTTTGATTTTGCACTTAGTGTGATACTTTCATTCTAAATATATGTTTTTGATACTGCAATTTTCTGCATTATTATATAACAAGGTGCTCGTATTGATAGGTTGTGTTGAGTGTTAATGACTCCATTGTCCATTAAGATATGTTTTTGTGTTGTATTATTTTAGCCCAATGTGCCCATGTAGTGATGTTTGTGTATCAGCTCCCAGGTGTAAATAGACATAGTGGAGGACTCTGATCGCTGTGACTCAGATGGTGGCCACTCCTCTTTATTGGCCACTGCCTGAAATTATGTTCTTCTGTTGTAAACAGTGCTGCTGTGTCTTTTGAATGGCTGTGAATTATTCTCATGTGAAGTGAGGGTCTGGCCCTTGTTTCTGTCTGTTCGATAACATTAAGGTTTTGCTTGAGTTAGATTCCTGACAAATAGGGAAAATAGAATCTTTTGGACTGCTATATAGAAATTATACTGATAATGTCATAGGACATTATTATACATCTTTTTGAGGTAAATGGCAAGTCTCACTTGTGTCCCATTGATCTGGAAATATGGACTGAATGCAAAGAGAATGGTATATTGTTGCCATGTATTATAATTGGCAGATGACTTTGCAGAAGAGGCTCAAGGGTTAGATGTCCTTACAGCAATTCCTAAGTAGATCTCAGTAAAATGTTTTTCAGTGCTACTTTAAATATGCTGCCAGACAAATCACCGCTGGGTGTTGTGTGTTTTCCTTATGTGGGTTGTGGTTTCTGGGGAGCATTGGGGTACGTATGGTCCAGAAGGTCTCTGCAGTTTGTTCACCTTTTACTTGTCTTTCTGCACAAGTGCATCAAAGCAGCCCTCAGGCTTCCAGTGCTTGGTGTACAAAAAGTGAGGTTCTCACTTTTCTTGTTCCTGTTCGCACTGCCTTTTTCCTTCTTCCCTCTTAGCAGCTGGTTAAGTGTCAAGGACAGTTGATAAGTTGTTTGAACTCTTGTCAGTTCTGCTGGTGGTGATGACAACTTAATGAACTGAGATTAAAAATTAACAGCATTAATAAACCTGAACAACCTTAAATCCTCATCACACTGTCTAGTCATACAGGGGACAGCCTACATGAAATGGCTAAGATTTGGACTATTTAAGCCCTTTGCAACAGCCTATAACCTGTAATAGACTGTAATGCTTTTGATATAGATTCAGTAAAAGTTATATCCACTTGTTCCTGGTACAATTATTCAAAAATAATGTAATTTATTTAGGTTTGTTTCCAGGTTTGGCAGCTACTTCCTACATGGATGCATTGCTCATTTGTCTTGCATTTATTGGATAACCATTTGTAGAGTAGTTTACATCATAAAAGTAACAGCCTTCAAAAGGAAAGTATTAGTGACACCATAGTGCAGCAAATTCATGCCAAAAGGAAGCACCAAGTTGGCTTTGTTCACACCTCCTTGTTATGGAATGGAGCACAGCTGAAAGAAGGGTGTTGGGCCCTTTCACCTGTCCTTGGGGTTTCACACTCTACAGGGCCCCCACCCCCAGTCTTGCTTGAGAACTTGCTAAAGGTTGCCTTCCTGCCTTGCCTAATGTATATGTCTGGCAACTGGGGGGTGATTTAACATTGACACCAAGGGCTTTGGTAATGCATAGAGTAATGGTCTGATTACTAGAGGCCCCTAGGAGAGGTGTGACCTGGTCTAGCTCTGGTGTTTTAGTCATGCTCAGGTGTGGAGCTGAAGAGAAACAAAAAGCTTTAGGTTCTACCGCATGGCCAGGCAAAACCTGGGATCCCTAAGCTGCTTTCCTGTATACTGAGATGTTTGCTGTCTGATTTTAATTACCTAATCTACTTTGTCTGATTACAGCCAACCGAAGACGGAAGGATTTCAAGAAAATTAATTCACCAGATAATAGTGCTTGAGGACAACCTACCTTTAATATTTGCATATTAACTGGTGGGTTTTGGATATTTCCTTGTTTTCGTATTTCAGTTCAAGAAAGTGAGATTGTTACTAGTAGCTTTTGGTTTCAGTCGACAAGTTTGTTGATGCTTTAATATCCTTAATTGGAGTCTCATTTCAAAACATCCATCTATGTAAAGACTCAAATGGAAAAAATTAGGAATTTTGGAAGTTGCCCTGGGCCCAGGCCTCTTGAGTTAGTTATTGCTTTCTTCTTAGTGCAGAGGAGCATTGGGATCCATAAGTGGCTGGGGTGGGTGGTTTGGAGTTGGGTTTAGGTGTTTTTTAAGCTGTTGTTGCAGCTGACACAGCCCTTGTGGAAGGGGTTCGAGGTGCCAGCAGTACTATACTAAAAGATGGGCCTCGGTTCTGAGCTATAATGCTTGAGCTATGGGGCTTGATGCCATGTAGTTATTTGCAGTATTCATATGTTAAGTGGTTGACATGATCTTTTTCCACATAAGCATGGAACAGTGTTGCACAAAGACACACATGTTGATACACACTTGGTCAGCTGGGATTTACTGTCAGGTAACAGAAAGCTACAACCTTTCCACCTTATTAATGCAACAGTATTGATGTCTTTTTAAAAATCATTTACTAGGGAATGAATAAAGTCTGTAGCTGTGTTATAGTTTACCTGTGGCAGTGCAGTATATTTGTGTGAGCCTTCGAAGGGCCATGCAGGTATTTGTAGACCGCTCTATACAAGCACAGTTCTCTGCAGGGGGCTGCTGGGTGAGGCTGCCCAGTCTCTTTTGTCTGCTTTGTTCCAGTGCAGGTTGAAAAGGCCAGTGTACAAGAATGGGGGAAGGGGAGAGTGGGTAGAGGCGGGGCGTTGGGGGAGGGGGTGTCCATAGGCTGTCTTGTCACACAGTGGAGGAACAGCTGTGAAAGAAAGAGGGGGGGTATGAAGCAAGGTGGAGGTGGTGTGTTGGGGAGGTCTCCTTTTGGAGAAGGCCTAAACTTGAACTCTAATGTTTGAAAATTTCCATAGTACCTGTCACATCTTTGGCACCTTGGACTCATAAAATGATCTGTGTTTTAAAGTTTTTCTTGAGTTATTGGAGCTGCTCCAGGGCTGTTTTAGAGGGTCAAGTGGTGCAGGGTGTTGAATTTTACTGAATGGGGTGGGCCAAGTGTTAGAATGAAGAAGGGGTGAAATGGCTAGTTGAATAGCCCTTGAATGCCCCTTGTGTCAGTTACAATGGAGCGGAAAGGCAGGACAGGTGGTTGCTGGCCTCAACCAAATGCAGTTTGGCTTTGTTAGAACGAAACCCTTGCAGTAATGTAATGTTGATGTTAGGACTGACTTTTGGCCTCTCGGTGACAAAGGGCACCTGTTTGGTGTGATGGTAAATATCAGTGGTCAGCTTTTGCTGCAGCAGCTGAAATTTCGACACTTCTGCTTGTTGCTAAGTAGAAGAAATGGAATCTTGGGATTGATTCTCTTCTCCTTGCCGAACTCCCTTCTCAAGAGAGCTGCCAAGCCAGGGCAGTCACCCTGAAAATGCACTGTGGGTGGAGGAGGGGTAGTGGGGGCATCCTCATCCTGGGAAAGTGAGTTGCCATGGAGAGAGACTGAAGGACTGAACTGCTAAAGGTTTTGGTGCAAGTGGGGAAACTTATGAAAGGAGCTTGTGTATGTACAGAATGTGTGTTCACAAGTCTAACCCTTAAGTCGAAGTGCTGGTTTGGTAATCTTTAGCTGGAAGAACATCATTGTATAATAATGAGACAGGAAATCTAAAGATAGTAATGTGTGCATCATCTGTCTGCTGGAGAATTTAGATGTTGTTAAAGATATTTTTTAAAAATCCCATTATGAGACCAAAAGGTACATTTTTAGACAGGGAATAGATCTGAATGAAACATTTCATTTTTAAAAGAACCTTTATTGGTGTTGTCCATAGTTTTCCTGACCTCGTGCTGTAAAAAGTCCGCCCTGGGTCTGTTTGTTTTAAGGGCATTTCCTTTGTCGCTGCTTTGGGATGGGCCAGGTGCCATAGCTTTTGGAGTCAGATCTCTGATTTCCCTCTGGCATGAGAGTTCGGATCATTGCATTGTGCTAGGGTTTGGCATCGGTAGGCTGCACAGTAGGATCTCCAAGAAACCTGGGCATGTTTTTCACTCATTAGAGCTCATCAGGGGTTTAGTGGCGCTGGACGTCAAGACCACTTGATTCAGGGAAGTGTACCGTCGCCCCCGGTCTAGGAGTTTCCTAGCAACAGCCAGCCACTTGTTGCTAAGCTTGCCCAAGGTGCGTGCTCCTATGGAAATGATCTCTCACTCCAAAGGCCTTGCTTTGATTCAGATGCCTGGGTTTCACCTTTTCTGGGGCAGGAGATATAGGACTGCTCACAGAGTACTTTTTCCAGCTCCCTTCCGGGCCAAGACAAGAGCAGAACACTGTGCCTCTTTTAAACCCTGCCTATAATTCTTTATTATTGGTGATCCAAAGTGTTTGGCCTCCTGAGAAACAGCTTGTCAACCACCATAACACAGCACCTTTAATCTTGGTGAGATGTGGCTGAACAGACTTTCTAGACCACTGAACAGTACCTTTCTCTGTCTGGGGGGCAGTGGAGGGTAGGGGGTTAATTGCCTTGTATTTTTTCCTTTATTCTCTGTGTCTGAGATGGTTCTTGCTCCCTTTTTGTGCTGTAGTTGTAGGGTTTCAGTGGAGTCACTAGATTGTGTTGATGGTTTAATGGAGATCCTGAGGGAAATGATGATAAATCAAACAAGGCAGTTGGGAATATCTTGGACTTACTCCTCAAACATGCCAGATGTTGCTTCTTTCTCCTCAACTGTCTCCTTTTGAGTCTTTTTTTTTGTTGCTTGTTTTCACATTGAGTGTTTATTGGCATATGATGGCTGGGCTCCAATGACCTGTGGAAACCCTCAAGAACTGCAGAAGTACACAATCCTACTCCACTCTATCCTCTGTCTGATGTTCACAGTTCATGGCATAGCACAGTAATGCCAGCTATGTGAGGCATGACTGTTAACATTCCTTCCACAAGAACGTCAGCAGATCTGGAAGTGTGGCCAAAGAGTGGACCAGCAGATGCTCCTTGAGCCCCCCAGGGTGTGGTGAAGTGGGTTATTGGATGCAGTAAAGGGAAATCTGCTGGTGCTCTATGAAAATACTGCAACATCGCACCGTTGTTACCACTGAGCTTTTGCCTTTTGGTTTCGAGCAGCACCCAGCTTTGCTTTGCTGTCATGCTAAACTCCCATAATTTGAACTTTCCTACAAACAGTCCCAACAACCTCAGAAACCTCATGATGGTTTCTAATCTGAAAATATCATTGGTTGTGGGTTTTCATATGAATGACAGTTAGGTTATTAAGGCAAGATTGCAGAAACTCGCAATATCAATGTATGAGATTTGTTCATGTAATTTCCTGTACACATGATCCCAATCTACTGGACAAGTACAGTGTCTGATGCCTCTGAGTTATCCAGTAGCTTATAAATCTAAGGGAAACCATCCTTTATGTTATCAGGTAGAACCAGAATCTGTTAAATTACTTGATGTTCTACATAACAATTATAAAACATTTAACCAAACAACAGAAAATTCCTCTAGTCAAACTGATGGAAGTATGCCCATATCTTAAAAAATGTGAATATACCTGTAGTGATAGTTTCTAAATTCCTTGTCTTAAGTAGGATTTTGTTCTAAGGCAATTCTAAATATCTTTTTCTCTTTTTTAAAAAAAAAAAAAAAAAAAAAAATCTGCCAGACCTTTAATTTTCTAGAAGTTTGTTGGTGGCCTGGTGTGCTTTGAGAAGTGGTTCCTTACTTGTGGATGTGTGTCACACAAACATCTGTCTGGGTTTTCCCTATAAAGCCTCCTAAAGCAACACAGAAATGAAGAGTATCCCATCTTGAACCGTTTCATGAAGCTGTGCAGACATCTTCGTGGTAGCAGTGAGGTTGCATGTGGGTGGTCACAGTTTTACTTGAGCTTGGATTCTTAAGCAAGTCTTGCCTATGCAGAGGAAACCAGAGGACTCCTTAAATTCAAATCCTCAGGCTGCATGTTGAATGTGGTCTGTTCCATGGATGAGAGCAACCCTCAACTTTGCCTGTGCTGAACAGGGCTTCTCATGACTCTTTGCCCAGCTGCATGAACGTGTGGGGGAGAAAAGTATCAGCGTTTCCACTGAGGGGTTTTGTGTAGGTATTCTACACTACACTGTTTCCTTCATGTTTTATGATTTGTGTGCTTTGGAGTTGTATGTGGAAGTTGGTAACAAGGCCCTGGCACTGACACTGAAATTGACTTCACTCTTGACTGCTACTGAAAGGAGAAAACAAAAGTCAAGAAAGCAGGACCGATTCATGGCTCTGTCCCCATCCCCCTAGACTAAGCGGTCATTGAGGTTTCAATGCATCTTCCAACCTTACATAGTTGCCATGTGGCAAAGGGATGTGCCTCACACTTAGGGTTGACCAAAAAAATTTTAAGCAATGGGTTGAAACTAAAACATGCTCCAGCGCACAAACTCTCAAACATTTTGCAGGCAGAGTGAAAATTAGTGTTTTGCAATCTCTGAATTTCTGGGCTGACTTTTTTTTCTGCATGGTGACAGATTTCTTTGTGGCGGGGGTAGGCTTTACAGCTGGGAAGTCCACACATGTGGGATATCCATGACCATTAGCCATGATTGATAGCACAGCAGTCACAAAATGCTGTAAGTCTAAATGATGTTGCTTATTTAGCCCAGGTTGCCATCCAACAAACACAACAGAATGTTCAGGGGTTGTTATTATGTCAAACTAAAATATATCCTAATACTTTCAGAGAAGGCTATATCATAAGATATGTCAGTACTTAAGCTAGAAGGCCCCAGTGTTCTTTTCTGGATCTTTTTGCTGTGACCTGTTTTATTGAGCAAATGAAGTGGGGCCTATCAAGACAGCCCTTGGTGAATCAACTGGAAACCTCAACAGCAGCTTTCTTCTACCCATTATGTTTTTGCCATCCATATTGTGTTTTCCTTTCTCCATTACCTTTCAGGTCTAAGTTTTGAAATGTTTGCAGTAGATCCATTTGCTTAAACACACACACACACACTGTCCGAAACCACTTGTTCTAAACAGGGTTGTGGCAAACCGGAGCCTAACCCTGCAACACAGGGCGCAAGGCTGGAGGTGGAGGGGACACACCCAGGACGGGATTTGCTTGAACAATTGAAGTTAAAGTTAAAAACAGCAGTTTGTCTAGCATATGCAGGGTTGTGCTTCATATATCATTTTCCTAGTGTGAAAGTTCTGTTTGAACTATTAGTTTGATCCAAGAGAATGCATGTTTACTCTTAACAGGACTTTTTGCCTCCTTTTACCTCTAGTCAATATCCCAGGAAACATTAGTCTCTAGTCCTTCAAATCATAACCCGTGCTTTAAATTCAAATCTTTAACATTGTTCAGACAGCACTGAAACAGAGGAAAATGAAACCAGTATTCTTACTGGAAGCACTAATGATTATACTGAGATCATCATGTTTTGTACATGTCGTGAGAATATTACTTTTTCAAAGAGAATCTAATACGTTGAGAAGTGGGAGGCAAAATATGGAAAAAAAAAAGCAGGGTAAGACGAACTAATCAGAAGGGCTCACAATGACAATGGACATGCCCTGTTCAAGCCTAAAGGTGCAAGTGAAGGACTGATCATTCTGGGGGCACTTCCATCTGTGTGGTTGCCTGGAGTCAAAATCAACTTGTTGGCACATATCCTCTGTGAACCTTTTTGTGCTGGATGTAAATCTTCTGTTTAATGAAGCACGATTAGAATAGCTTCTTTCCTAGTATGCTGTGAACAAATCATGCATTTTGGCTGGTTGTCCAGGTTTCCATTTGTTCTTTAACTGCTAGAAAGAGTAGAGATTAAATGTAGAATATTGGTATGAGCCATCACCTGTCAGTAGTCCCGTCTGTAAGATTTGTGCTGCGTGTGATCTGAACCATGGCTATGCATTTCTGTTTGGTTAATGTTGGGTGTGGTGTAGTGATTCTTTCTTAGTTGCGCTTTCTTCTGCAGGCTAAAAGCCACATCCTGAAAGCTTCCCTTCCCCTTGATTCTTGGTTCAATCAGTAGTTAAAACTTTTTTGTTAATTTGTTTTAGCTTGGAGTGATCATCACATAGTAGCTTTGGTCAACGGTATGCTTCAGTGCAGTAGTTCCTATTGCTGGCACATTACGAGGCTCACGGTGTATTCTTTCCATCTTTCCAAAGGTCATGGCTATGCTCACATGTTGTCTGGTATGGAAGACCCGAGCTTCAAATACCTCCACCGACTTACTTTCGTATTGTGACCGACGCTGTGCAATTTGTGACAGGGGACCTCAGCATTGCCTTTGCCTTGTGTCCTCATGTTGCAGTCATTGGACAGGCATGACAAAGCACCTGACAGATGTGTGAAAGGGTTCAGAGGCCGTGAGAGAGCAGTGGGGGTAGGCTGAGGAAGCACTGGCCGAATCTGACCTTTAACACAAAGCTAAAAGAGAGATGAGGCTCTTAATGAAACTGGACGCATGAGAGGCAGTCAGATCCTATCGGCCTGGAAAGGCTGGTGCAAAATTTGCATAATAACACATTTGCAGTTCGTTACATTTTTCGTTCTTTTATAAAATTGTTTTTATACACCATATCTCTTTGTTAAATATACCCTGTTCATTGTTTGAACACTGGATCAAAGCAGTTAGCAAAGGTTCCTGTGTAAATGGTGTTAAATACAAATCAACTGGCAGCTAGCCATAACCCTAAAGTGTATTTAATTATATTAACTGTATCTCATTTGTTATGTTTTATTTCTAACATAATTCACTGTTCTGTTTTGCTAGGTTAAAATACAACTTCGTCATCATAGGCAATCATTTTGTCACATTTTTTGTATAATTTTGAAATTCATTCCAATAACTTCTCTTTTGACTTGATCAGTAATCCAGGCAAATCTCAAATCTAAGAGCTTAATTTTGTGTTTGTGTTGTTTTCTGTCTTGATAACAACAATTATTATTAGCAGTAGCTGTTGGAAAAACCTCCTTAATAATGGGTTGTATAAAGCAACCAGCCCTCTCTGCAATTTAGTCCCCTGTTAAGATGCTGAAATGCTGATCTTGAAATAAGAGATCCATATTGGCCTTCCTGTAGGTGTGGAGCATTAGTCTTTGCAGAAGCATTCTTAGGTGAGGGTCAAGTTCTTTGTATGCATAGAATGGAAACAAATATGATGGCATCTCCTTAGTGCCGACTTGACTGTTAAGTCTGCCATCTTGGACATGATGCTCCGTTATTTTTGGAAGCCTGTAATCTGCACTCTGTGGGGGCGAAGAAGGGGAATAAAAGGCTCTTATTTTTTGAAGTATAATTATAGCCCATACTAGCCAATGAAATGTCTTTGGTAGTTCTAAGAACAATGGTTTATGTGCACCAAAATGAAATATATAATAAATATATACACGCCTACACATCACTGACAGTGATAACGTTGCATGATTTCCCAGAATATTTTACAATACTGAAAGAAGAAATTTATGTATGTTTTTCATTCTTCTTACCAGTGGGTGACATCTGCTGTTTCCTTCATGGCCATTGAGCAGTTCTGTTGACTGATTTTATTGTAACTTCGTGTTTTGCACCTTTGCTGGAGGAAATGCTGACGTCCATTTCATGCTTCACCTGAAGTCTGTTTCACTGCTGAGGTCACAGACGCTACATCTGTTCACAAGTGCTCTTTTTCCTTTAAAATTAACAGTACAGAAAAGGTCACGTTGAGAGTGAGCACCTGACTAGGGATTACCCACCATCCTATTCTAGTGGACCATAAGGCATAGCTGAAGCATCATGTGCAATGCCAAAGAGCGATCATCAACTTGCACACTCCGCTAGCCTTCACCTGGAAGGAGGCCCACAGTAATAGCATATATTGTATTATGACCACTGTGACTTATATAGTTTTTGCTGGTTGTAGGTTCCCAGTCAGGGAGCTGTCATTAGCCTTTAAAGCTGCATCTGTGACCAGCTCACTTGCCGTTGCCCTTCTCCGCTGGGTTCTTTCAGGATCCCATCTTCATTGCAAGTTTATCTGGACCAATATAGTGAATGTTACTCTTTCAAAGGAGGATCTTTGGTAGAGAACAAAACAACAACCTGGGCATGTGAATGGTCTCTACATTGTCTCTGTGCTTATGATTCAAACCTTTTTTCTTTGGAAGCAGTTAGCAACAGGTGTACAAACTAAGTCTAATACCTGCTCTTTTGTGTGATTGTTTTCCATAGTTTGGGAGGTCTTTTCTCTTCTCAGGCTTGTAGCTGGGAGACTCTGGAACTGTCAACTCGACATTGACAGGGGAGAACCGGACACTCCAAATGAAAGTGAAATGACCAGCAGAGGCATGTTGTTCTTTCTGATCTGCCACAGTGGCCGGATGGGCAAAAGAAGAGAATGAAGAGCTTTTGTTAAACATTAGACCAAGGCAAACACCATATTTGGGCGGCTTGCCTCGGAGCAAACAAGATCACACACTGAGCACACACTGAAAGTGTGTAAAAATGAACTTGTTGTCTCGAATTACCAGCCATGAAATTTAATGACAATCTGAGGTCTATGGCAAACAATCTCAATTAGAAGGGGTTTAATGTTTTAACTTTTGGCAAAATGTACCGTTTTGTAAGAACTTGTATGCAAAAAATTTTTATCCCATTTAAAGTATCACTGCTCAGGAATTCAGGAAGCAACATTTTGATACTTTGATTCTTTCTAATTTAAAGTAAGAAATTTGATACTTTGTCATTTTTAAAATTCTTTCTACATTCATGGAATTGCTGGTACCAATATTTGCATGAAGTGCTGTTACAAGAGTATACACATTAACAGAATAATTTTTAACCCAAACTTTTACCCAGTTAAAAAAAAAAAATGGCTTTCTTAGTTTCTAGTAAAAAGATGCAACTGTTATGAGTTGAATCTAGCACAACTGTGTAATTTTCTGCACTTTTAAGTTTGTGGCACATTAATTGATGAAGTGTCCTTAGGGGAAATGTTCTGATTTTCCTGTCATTTTTGTGCTTGGTGTTTGTGCTCTGATTATTGCGGTGAGTTCACTGCCTGGGGGTGTGTAACAGTAGTAGCATTCTGTTCTCAGTGTTGACATCAGAGCTGAATGCAGTGTTTTTCAGTTGGTTTTGAGCCAGAGGGCTGTATCTAGAACGTTCAGGCACAGGAGAGTTGCTACCTTTTTCAAGTACGGTACATGTGATTGAAGTGGTTTTAACACTAAAGGTTTACCCCACAGTGGTCACCAGCCTTGGGAATTCTTCCATTTATTCATTTAGCTGATGCTTTTCTCCAAAGCAACTTATAATGTTAAGGTCATTTATACAGCTGGGTAATTTTACTTGCACAATTTAGGGTAAATACCTTGCGCAAGGCTAGTACAGCTAGAGGTGAGATTCAAACCTGTGACCTTTGGGTCCAAAGGTAGCAGCTCTAACCACTACACTACTAGCTGTCCCTACGGACTGTGAAGTCTGCCCCTATGTGACTTCCTTCATGTGACTCTGGTTCACACTTCAGAAATGGGTGTCAAAGTGGGTAAGATGTCTTTGTGCTGTGGGTTTTAAAAACCTTATGTTTGTGTTCTTGGTGGTTAGTAATTTACCTGGCAAGGAGCAGGAGGCAGCTGTGTGTTTGGTGCCATCACCTTGTAATCCAAGGACCCAAATCTGAATCCTCCTGCTGTAGTACCCTTGATCAACACTGAACAGTAAAAATTACTACTGTTATTAATTACAAGGTGTCCGCTAAACTAATTTACAAACTCGGCTACGTACATTATCTGCAGTTACAGGACAAGAGTAAGGCTTGCCTTAGCCTGCCCTATGGGCTCAGTGGGGGCAGGTACTGGCTTGGCGTTGGGACCAGCGCAGAATGAGAGCTGTGTGTGTGTGTGTGTGTGTGTGTGTGTGTGTGTGTGTGTGTGTGTGTGTGTGTGTGTGTGTGTGTGGAGGGTTTGGAGGTGGGGGTGTTGGTGCTCTGTTCAGACTGGCAGGCTGTGTGGATCTCCCACACCCTGACCTGTATCGAGAGTCAGGATTTCCAGACTGCTGGCCAGTGGGGCTGCAAGATGAAACGTATCCCAGAAGAAAAGCACCTGGAGGTGACGCAGCATGCCCAGGATGTGATGACTCCTGCTGCATATCAGATAATTTCCAACAAATTAAAACAAGAATGGTCGATCCCCATTCAGTCTGTGTGGACTTTGCATGTTCTCCCTGTGTTCACATGGGTTTCAATGTTCTAGTTTCTTCCTGCTGTCATAATGTTTCCTGTGAATGGTATGTTATTCACTGTAAGTCACTTGATTGAGAAGGTGGTAACTAAATAGTATATAGTGTTCATTATAAGTCTGCTAAATAAATGTAAATTTCAGTCTGACAGCTGAACCTTTACAACTTTTAGAAGCTTAATAAAGATCTATGGAGGAGGTGTTAACCTGGCACAGTAAAAAAGAGGAAGAAAAAAAAAAACCTGTTAGAGGCTGCAGGTTATATGCATATTCTTCTATGCTACATCATTTGTGTGACTGTAACATTGTCATACAGTAAAAATGTGTCTCCAAGGGCTAAACTTAGACTTTAAATAAGTAACAGTTAAATAGATGCAAGGCCTTGCCATAAGTAATGTTTAGATAGAGGTCAAATGTCTCCACTTAGCTCGTTCCCCTGTCTGCCTTCCTGTAGCTATTGAATGTCTGTCTGCGATCTTTTGGAGGTGTAGCTCATCTCTCACTGTCAGCGGCAACCTGCTGCATTGAAAGGGAAGTTTTGCAGAAATAATACGTCCAATACATAAATCAATTTGTTTGGGGGGGTGTGTGAAGAACAATGAACTAATAGAAAGTTAGAGGTTCCTCAGTTGGTACAAATGAAGTTGTAGGATAGTTTCTGCTTGTGGAAATGAATCATCTTCCTGACAGGCAGTGATTTTGTATGTTAGCAAATGTAAAATGAATGAAAACTGTTGTGATTTGTTGCTGTCCCTGAACACTGTATTCGAACCATACTGGAGAATACTGGTGTGTTTTTTTTTTTTTTTTTTTTTTTTTTTTTTTTTTTTTTTTCCCCCCCCTCCTTCTGTCTGACTGGAATGAATCTTGTTCGGCCAGTGCATGTAGCCCATCACTCCTTTGTCCAAACCGTGTGTGCTCTCTGGACTCTCTTTTGTGTGTGGTCTTGCCACCTCATCACCTCCTCACCTTGGGAAAGCTTTGACTCATATGCCTGGGATCTGCTGTATGGAATGGACTTCCACACTGTATAGGTAAGAGGGAGGTGCGCTTGGTTGGGCCTCTTCAGTGTCTTTTCCTATTCTCCCCAGGCCTAGGAAAACACTGCTGACCTTTAGGGCGATTCACAATAATGGTCAGTTTTATTTATTTTTAATTTTAATTGTTCTGCTGTTTAGAAAATTGGTACTGTCGAGATGCTTTCAATGCTTTTGAACTGTTGTGACTTTTGGTTTAAGAGATCAGTGCGTAACTGCCTGCAAACAGAATGACTGAACAAGTACCTCTTTGAATCAAGTCTAAACCTGACACCAGAGGCCCAGGCAGTAAAACCTTTTGTCTACGGAAACTTGCATTTGTTTTTCATTTCAGTTCCTTTGTTTCCTTCACCTTTTTTAACCTCTTGTTTGATTTTTGTCGAAGATTATTTTATTTTCTGACCTTGGTTAGGTAAACGGTTGTTTCATCCTGCCCTAACTCTGCTGTCCTGTTGCTGTACAGCTTGTCTTTTTTGGGGATTCTGCAAAGCCTGCTGTTTTGATTACGTTGTGAAATGGAATCTGGGAATATGTTTGCCTATCTTTGCTGCCTTGTTTTTTCCCAGGGCTGAAGCAGCATTACAGAGAGGCGGGGGAGTCTGCTGCATACTGGCCTTCTTTTCACCTCCCTCCCGAGGTGGCCCCATGCCCCCTAACTACAGTTATGTCACATTTACAGTATGCCACCCAGTCCTGCTACTTCTGCTGCCTGTATGCCTCTTTGGGATTAAAACTGCTTACAAAGAGCAGATTTTAAAATAAATTTGCCTAATAATTGCTTTAATGTTCATCATCCCATTCAATCTTCTCCAAAAAGTTGTGTTATTTTGAAGTGGGACAACCACAGTGGGGATTTTAGTTATTTTGATGCAGTGCCTCTTGGAGCAACCGCTAAATGGTGATATAAGCCACATCATAGTTTCTCCAAACCTAAATTTTTTGCTTTATAATACTGTTAATCTCGTTGCACTGAAATGTGGTTTCAACCAGTGAGTGAGAGCAGGCAGGTGTTTTTGTTGGCAACCATAATGTGGATTAATACTGTCTGATCTATGACTGGGTTTCAGCTTGAGTGCGTACCTCGGAGCCAGATGAATGTGGCGATGAGGCTACAAGTCTGTTTGTTCATTTTCCAACAGACATCTTTGCCACCTCATGAATTCAGTTTAAAAATTTGTGAAGTAGATATTTACAAGCCCAGTATGACGTATTAAATTGATGTACTTTCCATACTGCTTAATTTACTGTGAATACATTTATTAATACCTATGAATGATCAAAGTCACTTTTTTGTAAGTGTGAAAGTAATTGCACTGATATCTGTGCAATTCCTGATGCTCATTTAATTTCTACACGAGTAAGGCCATGTCCTCAGAAGGCCCCAGAAACCCTTGTTGTAAAACCTTGAATGGAAGTCTCTCTTGTAGGGAACATTATGGTTCTTCTGTCTTGCTATTAATAGATGCCATCGCACTCTGGACAGCATTCAAACCAAACAGTGATAGTGTGAGTGCTGAGGCAGTGGAGTGCGATGCCTATCTGTTTGTGCACACTGAACCCTGCAAATGAGTAAGTCACTGCAGTTAGACTGCATACGGCTTGTTTCAAGCCTTGCTGATTAAAAACTCACGTACCACAGTGGTTTGATTGATTGGACATCTTGTTTGGTTTGGCAGATAAGGGCAATCAAAAATATGCTTAGAGAAAATGAGTTTCATTGAGCTTGGTGGACAGGAAACATCAATATTACTGCTTTGGCAGTGGTGCACAGTTTTAAAAAGTTGTTCACAATAAGCACAACATACTCAGTGGATCCCTGTTTGATTTATTGCTTGTCCTGCAGAGAACTGATCAATTAGCCTTGGGATGTTACTTGCAAAACCTGTTGGGTAGCAAGTTTTTGACTCAACTCTCATCCTCTGTCCAGGCAACAAGACAACCTGCTGGTATCTCCTTGGGTAAACCTGTGGTGACCCTGCCTACCTTCATGAAGCATCTGCTTAAACTTTGTAGATGATTAAATGTACACATACTAGCTTTTCTAGTGGCATCACAATCCTACTTTCCCAAAAACAGTTATTTTGTCTTTCATGACAGTTTGATGTTATTAAAGTGATGTTTTTTTTTTAAATGTTTCAGTCAAGAAAATGAAACACAAATTTTTTTTTATAGAATATGTGATGCCATTTTGTAAAAATTCCAGAAGTTTTCAGATTCATTTTTCCTTTTAGTTCAGAGTGGTAAGTATCGAACAAGGTTTTGCAGCTTGTGAAAAGGTGAGGTGGTATCAAGGACTTGGCATTAACTTTTTGGCTCACTATTCCACAGCATGCTATACACACACATAAATAAATAAAAGATAACTGGAGACTAACTGCATTTTTTAAATCATTTATTTGAACAAAAAGGAGTTTAGCTGGACACAACATTCCTGTTTATCAATTGCAGTCTCGTGTGTGTGTGTGTGTGTGTGTGTGTGTGTGTGTGTGTGGGGTAGGAGTCAGTGGGAAGAAATGAAAGAGAGAGAAACATGTCAAATGTCCTCCAAGCTCTCATTTTGCTAGTCTAGCCTTAATGTTAATTTAGGCTACTCGGACCTCTCTTTTCATGTGCCCACATTCTGAGATTGCCTAGCTGACGATGGTATTACATGTAAACCAGGTTACCTTGCTTATCTTAAAATTTGTAAAATTAATGTAGTTACTAGCAATCAAGAACAGTAATGTTAGTATTGATTAATACTACTTCACACATCCACAAGTAATCAGTGAAGGGTCTGCCATGCTTCCCAATTGCATGGATGTTTTGGAAATCATCCTCATCTTTTGAAACTGTGATGACTTCATCATGACAAGCGCTCTCACAGCAACGCTGTCTTCTGACAGCAAACCAGGCTTTGCCCTCTTGCGAGTTTGGCTATGCATGTGGCCATTGGACTTTTCATGAACCTTTATTGCATCTAGTTTGAAATTGGTAGTTCCCACAACAAAAGACATTTTCTGTACCTTGTCGTTACCGTGAGTGCGACAGTCCACGAAATGCATAATGTTTTTGTCGGCATCATATGGTAACCTATCGCAACCAAATCTCCACTTTTCATTGAAAAGCCTAGTTTTCTTCACCTGATCTTGATCTACTGTCTTCTGTTTATTTTTTTGCTGTGCTATCTGTTTGTTCATCTGATCTTTTCACACCCTTAATATGCTGCCACATTTTCAACTTTTCTTCCCTCCTCCTCTTGCTGGAGTCCGGTGCTGAAGCACCCAATAGTATGCATGTGCATGCACACTGCAGCAAGTTCTCATGGGAGTTGTAGTATTATTTAGAATGACATTGACTTGATCACCTAAGGAGAGTTTCATGAACTACTTTTTTTTTTTTTTTTTTCTTTTTCCCCTTCTCTTCTTACCCCACCAAAACATCACCTGCCAAAGTGACTAGTAGGGGTGATGGCGTTACCCTCCATCACAGTTTTCTACCTGCATTTGCTGGGTGTGCAGGTGTTAATGTCAAGCCCTGGTGGTGTCTCTGGGAAGATGGAAGCAGTGACATCTTTGCTGTGCTTCTAGAGTTTTGCGCTGCACATAGTGGAGCGTTGTTACAGACTAGTGAATGAGCAGACGGGAAGCTGTCCTCCTTTCCATTGCTGGTGGCAGTCCCATTCCACTACACCTGTCCTTACCTGTAGCAACAGGTGCTTTACCATTCAAATGCCCTGGAAATATGACTGTCGTGAGTGCGCTGCTGGTCTGGAGGGACTTAGACAGAGGAAATGGGTGTGAATTGCAAAGTACTGATTGCACGCAAGGCCAAAACTTTGGTCATTAGCTACAGTCTCACTATTCAGGTAGTCGTTTCATGTACTCTGTTATAGGAGACCTGAGAAAGTTAGATTTTAACATAGAAGAGCCATGTTGACACACAAAATTTCACTTATTTCCCATGAAAGGAGGCATTTTGGTGCCAGTTACTTTAAAGCGTCATGTGGAGACTTTTAAAATGTAGCCAACAGGGACAAAGTAATATTATTAAAATACCAAGCTACTTGGTCATATATGCATTGATGCCAGACTGCAAAGCCAAAGAAAAGGTTCCTCTAATTACATTAAACTGTGGTGTGATGGGGTGATTTTGGAGTCTTTAAGCATGCCAAACATATTTGGAGGACTGATACCTTACTTGTCTGCTAAAATCCCCTTTATGGTAACACATATATTTGGTTTGCACGATGTTATTGTCACTCATGGCACTGCTTCTATCACACAGCTGGAGGATGGAATGTGTGTAGCGGTTACTGGGTATATACTGAAGATCATTGCTGGATGTAGATTGTCAATGATTAGGACGTTAAGTTTTAAATGGCTCAAATAATAGCCCAATTTCCTTTGAGCGATCCTTCTTGAGCTTTCCAGACATTTTCTGCTTGTTGTTTTAGATTTAATTTGCTTCTTGTTACCATAATTATTTCCTTTAAGATTTTATGAACGATAGCTTCTTAATGCTTTCTGTTGAATGTTCATTTTCGTGTTCAGTTAGGCTTTCTGGGGCAGCTCTGTTCCATGTTGTAACTGCAGATATTAATATGGTTTATGGATAAGGATTTAATTTGAAGTTGTTCCATAGTCAACTGGAGCTTCTGGTTTGAATGTTGGAGTAAACATGGTAGAGATGTTCTGAGTGCCTGCCATTGCTCTGAAAGCAGTAACAAAACTATGAAGTACTCATCACAGAATGGACAGCTTTATCCATTTTAGTTCTGAACCAAGGTGACTTTGGTGTTGAAAAAGAAGCGGCAGGAGCCATAAGAAGCAGAGGAGTAATCAAATCAGGTAATTTGGTTTCCTCTGTTGCTCTTGAGTAATGTGCCATTTTAATGCAGAGGCTGGGTGTCCGCTGAAAGGCGACAAAGAAGGATGTTCCTCAGCTCAAGGTCACTTCTCCCTGTCCCCCAAATACCACTTGTAATCACTGCTCTCAATTTCCAAAACACGTAAACACAAGCAATCTCCTTTTTGTTTGGTGTCTTATGTGGTATTGATCTAACACAGCTTTGTTGGAAATGTATGTTGTTTGGTGTTGAGGAAAGTTTGTGAAAAGACAAGCTAATGTTGAAGGTGTGTCTGTGCAGGTTCAGACCTGTGTAGGTCTATAGTGGGAGACAGGATGCCAGTGGAGCACACAAGTGCCAGTCTGCGGAATGGCTTTGCCGATAAAGGAGAGAGAAACACAAAAGGTCCACAAAGGGGGTCGCACTCCTTCGGTTGAAACACAATGAACAGCCTGAGCAGCCGCCCTAATTGGGCCCTTTTCTTCCAAATGGGTCACGACTGGGATTACGAGCCGGTTTGTTATTCAAATGCTCCTAAGTGAAAATATGCCACGCTTTGGATCAAGGCCCTCCTCATTTGTTTAACTCCTTAGTTGCTGGTTCATTTGCATGATGCAGGTTTGGTCTTTTCTCTGTTGGACTGTAAACAGGTAGGTATTTAAACACCAAGGTCTCGATTTGATGTTTTCAGAGAGGGTTTTTGCTTGTTTTGTTTTACTGGAGGCATTCATTGTTTTTCTTTGTCAGGAGTTCATTTTATACTTTTGTTGGAATCTATGTCAAACAGTAATGTGTACAAACTATTAATTTTTTTTAAATTTATTTATTATCTTTAGAATATAGGGAAGCTGTGGTCCCTGTCTGTAAAATGTCTTTAAAAATGCAGTGAAACTAAGGTGTATTGGTCCTAGTTTAAGCATTTTAAAGTAGAACCATGTTTAGCTATAGGGTCAGTACCAGTAGAGCAAGGCAAAAAGTGATGCATGGGCAGTGCAGGGGGAATGTAGAGCATATTTAGAAACTGCAAATGATACTTTTAATATACACAGCAAAACAAACTTCAGCATTTTTGAGTCACTGAGGGTAAACACTGTGCAATGGGTCTTTCGGATTTCTAATGAAGATAGAGGAATGTGGGGGCAAATGAGGGTTTGATCTCCAGTAGACCTTCCAATACACAGCAAGACATTCAATAATTCATGCCATCACCAGGTGCCGTCTGGGCCCAGGGCCCCACGGGAGTCTCGAGACCCACCCCGGTCTTGGGCTACTCAGCGTTTCGAAAGGCTTTCTCGGCGTACGTGGCCTCAGCGCTCCGGCATTTGTGCGATTTGTTTCCTTTTCATGGCCCTGCGTGGCTGTGTCGAAGGGCTGGAAGGACAGAGGCGGTGCGTACAAAGGCGAGACTGCCGCCGCAACAGTGTGATGGAAGATGATTCACGCGGCTGTTACGGTCGGTCATGCTGTCCTTTGTGTCGGAGAGCTGCCTGGACGAGCTGACTGTCAATTAAGCCTTGCTCACAATAGGCGAAAATTAAGGTGACCTAATGAACGAGGACATGGTTATCGTGAATACTGTTGGTGTGTCACATTCAATGATCTTTAAATCACCTTCCACGTTGGCAGCTTTTGTCACGTGCAGTTTTTTTTTCCTGTTCTTTTGGGTGTACTTAAACAGAACAATGTCCCATTATCACTAAGTACTAAGAAAACAATGTCCCACTGTTACTGCATCTATTCCACTGTTCTTAATGGAACAATGTCCCAGTATCATTGCATCTGTTACACTGTACGTAAGGAAGAAAAAGGCCGCCTCTTATATGGGACAGTAGTCCCAGGCTTGTGGAGGGTAATCTTTTAAGGAGTGCAGTGTGAAAATGTAATTGTTTGGTAACTCGACCGATTATCATAATCTGCACATTTCTGTGTGTGTGTGTGTGTGTGTTCCAGAGATTTTGATCAGTTTAAGTGGGTGATGCTGTCACCTGTGCCTCTTAAGAATTAGTGCCCTGTGATTCAGACTGCCATGCCTTCTGTCAGCCAGATGCTAAGTGACAATGAGACGATGAGGAGTACAGTGTGACACTACTCAGGTACTAAGATGGAAAAACCACATAACAGAGAGCGGGGGCCAAGGGAGGTCAATTCAACAATTCGGTGAAGGAGAGTGATGATTTAAGTGGTAAAATGAAGCATCGTAAAGGCTAGTGTGGATACTAATGACAAGATTAGATTTAACCGATCCCTGTGATGCGGGGATTTAATATTAAATATGCTCTCCCAAGTAATAAGAGCAATGGTGATCTTGTGGACCAAGCGCGATACTTTCTCAGCACCATCTGTTTTTTTTATGTAATTTAAAATGTGTATCATTCTCCACTGTGATTTGACAGGTCTGATTTATCGATTTAATTGCGTATTTCTTTCCCTTTACCAACCTCTCTTCCTGTATTTTTCCCTTGGTGTTCCCCCACAACATAGACCTGGGGCAACCTTTCTGCTCTGTGATGTCAGCAGTGGTGTTTGCTATGTTTTCCAGCATGGTGACTTTAGCCTCCCTTCTGCCCTTTGCTTCTATGGTGGCTGCTTGTGTTGTCTGTCAGTGGGACGAGTAATTAAATGTCTGAGTTTCAGCTCTGCTGAAACACTGGCCGTGATCCAATTCAGATTGAACACTGACACATCTCAGCGTGCCTAGCTGTCTGGATCAGTCTGAGTCATTGATTATTCATCAGGGAGGCAAGAGGATCCCGAGAATATATACTAGAGGGTGGGGAAAAATACTGATTATTTTAGCCTCAGGCCACGGTCCGTATTTATCAGGAAGTCGTTTCTGTCTCTGTGCACTGGATGGCCAGTACCGTTGTGCGTGTTAATTCTAAAGATAAATGTATGTTGTCCTTCCCTTAGTGACCCTCCCCCCATGCATTTTATAGACGGGGGCTAGAAACTGGGTTGGGTTGGACAGACAGCATTTTTGTCTCTGTAATGAACCTGTCCATGTATTAATGCAGGACTCAAAGGTTGAAAGAGTTGCCTGGAATACCCACTGCTTCATTTCATCACCATTAACTCGTCTCTTTGGGAGCCCTTCTGAGGCTAAACCTCAGCGGTATAAACTGATGGCAATCCCTTTCCCTGAGCACATAAATATAATTCTGTGTAATGTTTATGTTTAATGTAGCAGGTGCTTCAGTTTGAGATTAGAGAGGTTTGGCTCTATGGATCTCAGTGGTCAGTAGTAGGGTGGCGTTTATTTTTCCAGGTTACTGTATGTGAACATCTGTGGTTTGGATCACTTGAGCTACATTTGACAAATGGCATTGTCCACCTATAGTGACTTTTTTTTTTGCGTTCTGTTTAGATATGTTTCATGCGTTTTCTGCCGTAAGTGAATCGAATTCCGTATGTTACAGTCTTCGTTGAGCTTTTGGTGATTATTTTCAGAAATTGCTCGTGAATAACTGAATCCACAAAGAAACTTTGCAGGCCAAACTACAGCCGTGCCCTTTTCAGAGATTTAGGGGCAGCTGTATTTTGAAGCAGCTTAGACATCATGCGCACTATTTGTATTTGAATTACTAAGCATCTTATCACAATCTCATGATCAAACCCCGTACTGAGGCATTGCCACCTTATTTTCCTTTTGAGTCACATCCACATTTATGCAGCTTCTCTCAAAGGAAGGTTAATCGTACGTAGAATGTAGGGCCTGATCAATCTTCATGTTCATGGAGATGGACTGAACAGTCCCCCCCCCCCTCCCCCTTCTTTTCAGTCTCTGTAATGAGCTGTATGTTATTTCTCAATGGGGTCAGCTAGATTGTGACCCTTGTCCTCTCTGTCACTTGTGATAAATTGAATTATGGGTTATATAAGGGTTGGAGACCTGATGGCCAGGTATGATTCGCATATGTGCGGCTTCCCCAACACGGACGTGTCTTCGTGTGGTTGGGTTTGGCTTCAGCCTTTCGTCCACTGTTAGTCCCCTGTCATTCACACAAACTTGTAGTTGTCCACAGCACAACCACTTCACACGAAAATTACTGGTAGTACGGAATTATCTCAGAAATTGGTGCAGCTGCTATCGTAGTGGTTAGAGTTGTTGCCTTTGAACCCAAAGGTCGTATGTTCGATCTCCAACTCCAGTACCCCTGAGCAAGGTCCATACCCTAAATTGCTCCAGTAAAATTACTGAGCTGTATAAATGGGTAAATAATTGTACGGTTGTGATAATTGTAACGTTACCATTGTAAATCGCTTCGGAGAAAAGCATCAGCTAAATGAATAAACGTAAATATAAATTCCTATATTAGAGATGATGTCAGTGTAAAACATGCATTGCCTTGTGTAGAAATTTGTGTGCATGCGTGTGAGATATGCCTTATTGTACGTAATTAGAGGGGGAATTTTTTTTTTCTTTGTCACAGCTGAAAGCCGATGCCTTGTGGCTGAGAAGGTTTTATTTAAATTCAGGCAGTAGGAAACTGAGTTCTGCAAAGCCTGTAATTTTCATGGGAGTAGTGAGATTGTTAGGATTAAGGGTTTTTATACACTTCCAGAGGACAGTGGAGGATGTGGATCCATGGTGTGCTTGAGAGATTTGGGATGTCCTTTTGTATGTCTGATGAAATGCCTGGGTTTTGGGGGTTCAGCAAAGGGCCTGTAAGAACAAGACATCCTGTGTGTTCCTCTTCTGCCTACTCTCATAGAGGGATCTGTTCAATCTGTTCAGACACCCCAGGACACACCTAGTGGAGCACTCCGTATGGAAATATCCACTACCGCAGCCTTTTTCGGGCTTGGCCGAACACACCTGCGCACATGGGTTGTGCTGAAATCCAGCAGGCTGAATGAGCAGGAAGGCTTTCAATTGTATGATACAACCCTCATACATGTTGACTTACATACGTGACATAGATCAGCATGGTCTGTCTTATCCACTTCTCAGAATAATGTATAGAATCACGCAATTAAAATCAGCTGAGCGCATTTCATGAAATCCATGCCTACGTCAGCCTACCTAGTCACACTAGTGTTCCTGATTGAGTTTTCAGTTTTTTGTCATCACGTTGGTTCCTTACTACATTCCCACCCCAGTGGCCTCCACTCGTGTTTTAATACTCCCTTTCACACAAACTCACAGGCAAGGTCCTCCTTCCAGTGTGTGTTGATCAGTTCGTTGTCGATATTTCCAAAGACATCACAGTCGCCTCTTTAGTCCGTTTCCCTCAGTTAAACCCTTGGGTGCTCAAAGGTAATTGCATGAGCTCTTAATGGAGCAGAATAATTATTTGCCCCCATCTGTCTATGTTAAAGTGACCAAGGTTCTGTCCGACTGCAGTGTGAGTCACAATGGAAACTGAAGACAATTCACCGGCCTGGTGGTGGTGGTGGTGATGGCTTTTAGTGGCATGTGGGTCCGAACTAGAACCTTAACCCGGGCTTATCACAGTCATGCCATTAACTTCGTTATGTTGTTTGGAGTCCCTTATAACAACCGCTGTATGTGCTGTACAATCCATTTGAATGCTGTGCTGCCGTATCTGTCATTGTTTGGCTCTGTCAGTGCTTAAGTGTCTCGCAGTGACTTGTCTTTTGTTTACAGATCTTTTAGTTTGTGATTACCTTCAAGTAAATTTTTTTTACTTAAAATGGCTAGCAAATGGAAAAAGTCAGCGTTCTGGTGGTGTTGAAAAGAAGTGGAAGACATTAGACTTAGAAATGAAAGGTAAAATTAAAGGTCTGTATGAATATTTAACATGAATAATGTGTTGGGGGAAAAAACTTAATCTGTCTACAGGGTTCCGTGTGTATATAGGAGGCAAAAAGCAGATAATGTGACAGTTAAAGAACGTGCTGAAGACCTACCATTAGGTTCATTGACTGTGGTTTGACCTAAATTCCCAGCAGTGCTGATCTCTTACACGTAGTACTTTAACCTGCGTTGTTTCAACAGAATTTCTCTGGCTGAACGAGCAAAGTGAAAGAACTGTAGATTACGTTTGGATTACAGTTTAGGTTTATGAATGGACAGCTGGTAGCATAGGGCTTAGAGCTGCTGCTTTTGGACCTAAACATCCCAGGTTTGAATTCCTCCGGCTTTAGTGCCTTTAAGCAAGGTACTTACCCTAAATTGCTCCAGTGAAATTACCCAGATTTATAAATGGGCAAATTATTGTACCTAGTTTAACATTGTAAGTTGCTTTGGAGAAAAGTGTCAAACGTTCCTGTGTTTTGTGACGATGATTAATAGACCTTTAGCATATGCGTAACGAGTGAATAAAGTAACACCGGAGTGCAGTTACACACCTTTGAGGTGAGATGTTCTAATTGTCTGGATTTTACCTGTTCTGGCACAACCAGTCAGAGGTCCGGAATGCGGATGGATAATGGTTAGGAGCTCGGGAGAAAAGAGTTAGCCCGGCGTCCAACCAGCAGGGAATCCGCAGGACGTCACAGACGAGGGTTTGCGGGAGTTCCAGGGATTGCAGGAAGGATGGTTTAAATGTGAGCTTGACGCTCGGAGGAGCGAGGAGAGAGACGGGGGTACGCGGTTGGCCTTGCTCTACAGCCTCTTTGTTTCTCTCATCGCGGAACACGCCCCGCGTTACAGAAACACTCTTTGTAAACGCATGTGCTTGTGCACATGTTGTTCAACCCCAGACTGCCCTGCTCGTGTTTATCTTTTCCTACGGTTCCCTGGGAGTTCCCAGCGAGCTGACAGAAAGCGACTTGTTTGCGGACCGCCGCTTCACAGAGGAGCACTGTGAGGTTGCCAGAGGTGATGCAAGTTTAATTATAGCTCCACCTCAATCTACAATGACCTGTCTGCTAAAGTGAAACCTTCATGGTAAAATACGTTCCCTCTCACGTTACAGCTGATTGAATAACTCCGGCCTTAGTTTCACAGCTATGTAATATCTTCATCTGAGATACCTTGCTGACCCTTGTCAAATTATTAGTTTTTTTATGGGAAATATTTGATCTGTGTGTGTGTGTGTGTGTGTGTGTGTGAGAGAAAAGAAGAAAAAAGTTTTAAAAAATTAGGTAAATATATATTTTTTTTTATAAAGGACTCTAAGGTCGGACATGGCGTCCTCTTTCGTGTTTAAGGAGTGACGCTGAATTTTATCATTTTCCCACAATGAAGTACAGTTACCAGCAGAGGTGGTACGGTCAGCCTAAAGAATTCTCTCGGGTGTCTTAAACAAGGGTAAAAACAGCAGCTTTTAGGTCACGTGCAATGTAGCCGCAGTCACTGACCGCCTACTGTGCAACTTTCAATCCCCCTGGAGCTCATTTTTTGTCCTCGGTTTGTTTTGTACGAAGTATAGTTTTCTTTTGGGCCTTGACATTCATACGGCCTCCGTTTCATATAGGTAAAACTCAGCGGAGACCAGGTTGCTCCTCAATGTGAGGATGTGTAAAAGTGACCCTTTAACCCAGGGGTGCGTGGTTCTGGTCCATAAGGGTCGCGTGGTTTGCCGCATTCTGCTCGGTCTCCGTTCTTAGTTTTCCTTATTGAAATACCAGATGAAGTAACAACAACTGTATAGTAGAAATTCTCTAGGTGCTCGTGGCCAGAGTGGGTGTTGCTCAAATGTTATTTCCTGAGTTGTTGTTGTTGTTGTTGTTGTTTCCCTTCCCTCTTCTTTAGTCTCATTTGAATGATTTCAATAAATAAATGAATTCCTAAGTAAATTTTATGAATGTTGAAACTTAAATCAGCATCCTGCCCTAAAAGTGGAAAGGCCACATACCTTAATTGTGTGGTCATAGCAAGTTCTATGTATTATTTGACATCCGTTCTTTATTTGAAAACATGTTGTTGAGTAATATGCCCGAATGTACAAATCAAATATATGTGAACATGTAAAAAATCTGTCTTGAACTATGTAAAGCCTTCGTTTCATAGTTGCCCCTCCAAATGTAAGTGCACATCCAGCATTTTTGAAATACTGTATTCGGTACAGATATGTTATGTCATGTAACATTGAAACATGTAATGTTTTCAGAATTTTTAATCACTGGGTGTGTTTGGATGCATGCTGTGATTCATGTAGTGTCTTGGGCAAGTCATGTCCTGAGTAAAACAAAGCTTACAAAGAAACAGCTACAGAAACAGGAGCGGTGAGAGCAGAATATTGATATTGAGCACTATAGCCAGCATCTCTCTTTGCCTTAAACCATCTAATGGCGTTGACAGCAGTTTAATGGAACTAGATGGGTTTGTGCTTGACAGTGGCGTCAAATGGCAGTTTTTGTTTGATTGGGAAGTGGACTTGGAGTTCTGCTGGGCTCTAAACCCTACTCTGGAGAGTGTCACCAAGACAACCAGCGCAACAAAGCGCTTTCACAGCCTGCTTTTCAAGCCCTTTCACCATCATGAAAGAGGGCTCTTCTTGAATCAGACAACATGACATGGGGGTTAATGGGTGCATGGAGTTTGTACGTTCATAAATAAACATGTTGCTTAGACTTTTAGGTACACAGGGAGATGCTGAATATCATGTAAAATCCTTCAGATATTTGCGATAGTTCTCACTCAAAACCCCACAGTTTTGAGAACTCCCGTCAAACGATCCTCGGCTCAAATTTATTCTCATCACATTTCTCCCATCTGTTTGTTCCGTTTTTTTCGGTGTCACGAATTAATGAAATGCCGAATCAGAATCCATATGCATGTCAATGGTAAATTTACAGAATCAAGTTTTTCTCTTTTCCCTTCCTGAATGTCCCTGGGAGAGTGAATGTGCTACTTGGCATGCAGTGAATTCCCTTAGTCTTCATTGATCTCCTCTCTTTCCAAATTGTCATTTTTAACCCACAGTGTCTTGGGTGAGGGAGCATGGTGGCGCAGCGGGTTTGGCCGGAGCCCACTGCGTGGTACCTCTGGGGTTCGAGCCCTGCTTCGGTTGCCTTACGGCGGACTGGTGTGCTGTCCGGGGTGCGTCCCCTCTCCCTCCAACCCTTCACCCTGTGTTACAGAGTTGGGCTCCGGTTCACTGCTCGGGACGAACGGTTCTAGACATTGTGTGTGCGTGTTAGTGTCTTGGGTATGTGATATGAACTCTTCTACTGGGCCTTTCATGAATACAGCATCATACTTCTTCCATCAGTATCTGCGAAGATTGGACATTCTTTCCAGTAGGCCTACTGAGCTCATTTTCATCCATGCCATAATCAAAGACTGTAAGCTTGTCAGAAATCTTGGCGTCTCGGCCTCCCCCTGCGGTGGCTGCTGGACTTCTCGCTCCCATCTCACCACCAGTTATTTACAGACCTCGGCATCTTTTTTCCTCTCTCGCTCTCTTTCGGTTTCTTGTATTTTCAGTATTTACTCTGTTTCAGAAGGGAATTGTACTCTTATCTTAGGGATTATTTCAGCAATTTCTTTCACACAAGTGCAGGAGCATCAATAAATATTTCTGTTTTCACTTTTAAATGGCCAGAACAAGAACCATCAAAAAAAAAAAAAAAAAAAAACCCTGGTTTTGCGCTTCAGATGTGAAGTGTAATAAGAGTGCCCTTGAAACCAGTGTAGACCCTGCTGGTATGGTAGTTGAGCAGCCATAGTGACATGAGCCTGGAGGCACCAAATACCGCAGTAAGGGATTGTTTTATCATCTCTGAATTGTGCAGTTTCTGTGGTAGTTTAGAGGTTGTATACTTTATAGGTTTATGATATTGGGACGCAAAAGGGGGAAAAAGCATACGTGAATTAGGTGCACTTTCTGCAATCCTATATTTTTGGTCAGTGACATTTGTATTGTATAATTTTTGCATTGGAGTTTATATGTATGCTTTTCATTACATTAATTCATTTAACTGATGCTTTTCTAGGGTTACAATTATTTACCCATTTATACAGCTGGGTAATTTTACTGGTGCAATTTAGGGTAAGTACCTTGCTCAAGGGTACTACAGCTGGAGGTGGAGATCGAACCTGTGACCTTTGGATCTAAAGGCAGTAGCTCTAACCACTACGTTACTGGCTGTCCCTCCAGCTATATGTGTAGCTGGATATTAAAGTGCATAAGGTTAAAACAGTTGTTGCCCTCCTGAGAGAGACCATCTGGACACACACCGAGTTTATTAACCTCCCGTCACCTCCTCTGTCAGAATTAGCAAGTATGGGGTGAAGACGGATGTGGCGTTGCTCTCCAGGAAAGTCTTTTATATGGTTGTATTCAAATACAGTACACACCATTTTGATGATGAAACCACTGCGAAAGGTATATTTTCAGCCGCCAATGTTCTGTGGGTTTCGAGTCAAGTTATGTAAATAGCTGTGGAAAACTGAAGGTCTTAATCTGAAACCATCTTGAGAGGACATTATATATAATCTGCGGACAAGCCCTGGAGACGTGTTGTCCAGCGGGGAGGCAGTCCGTAGTCATGGGACAAATGATTACCTCTCTATACTTGAAGAGCAGGTGTCATATGATGGAGCATCACTAATAAAACTTGGAAGAAATATTGCCTGTATCATCAGGGCTGTAGGGAACTTGTGCCAATTGTTGGCTCGCAACAGGCCTTCTCGGCCCGAGTTGCTGCTGCGCTACGAGGCTTCGTCACCGTCCTTCACGGCCCGGTGTCCAACGGCGCGGCCGTTCTCGTCTGCTGTAATCGCGGAACGTCCTGCTTCCTGAACGCATTCTTGGACAGAGCTCCAAGCACATCTTCCAAGCGGTCACAGCCAATGGGGGCAGAGCTGCCCCCCGTGTCTTGGAAAACACCCTGTGGAAGTCTGATCTCACTGTGTGTGTATGATTATTTATTTTTTTTTCTTTCTTTCCTTCCTTCCTTCCTTCCTTCCTTCCCCCTCTGGGTTCTGTTGCTGACCCAGAGACCATCTCCAGCCATAACTATCTGGTTTATAGGGAAGAGTGCCACCTGCTGTCACTCTGGTCCTGTCCCGCCTTTCCGTGGCAAGTAATTAGTGACTAAGCTCACTAAGGAAGTCCTCTTCGGGTCGATTGTGGGTAGTGTTAGTGCACTAGAAGTCTCACCACATTGTATGTGCTGCTTGCGTGGAACAGCCGGTAGCGTAGTGGTCAGAGCTACTGCCTTTGGATCCAAAGGTCGCTTTTCGATCCCCACCTCCGGCTGTAGTTCCCTTGAGCAAGGTACTTACCCTAATAATTGCTCCAGTAAAATTACCCAGCTCTTTAAATGGGTAAATAACTGTAACCTTAACATTGTAAGTCGCTTTGGAGAAAAGCGTCAGCTAAATGAATAAACGTATGTAGGTATATGCACGCCTCCGGGGTAACGGCGTAGGAGCAGTTCCGGGGTCTCCAGGCTCTAGTGCTCGTAGCGGGCCGTCCAAGCTCAGCCTGCGAGGCGCGGGAGAACGCAACCCCGGCTCTTTTTTCGAGCAACGCTCCGCTATGCACGCCTCCCACTATGGGAGTCTTTCTTTTCGGAATGACACGGGTTGCTGGGGGTGAGGGAAACGGTCGTGTAAATTACTGAGCTAATGACGCTTCTGGCCCGAAGCGAGGAAGTCAGGTGGGGTGAGGAGAGTTACACCCACGCCTGCTGTGGTCTACTTTGCTCATGTAATGGGCCGTGCTGGGAGTGGCACATGCAGCTGTTCGCTGCCCGAGGGGGTTACTGATGGATATTAACCTCTTCACATATCCATTACTAGCGAGTGCTGCCGCTTCCTGTTACCGGGTGCGCTCCACAGAAGACGGTGTTCGCGCACATCGAGAGGAATGCTCGAAATACATTGAGCTCGTATCGCCACAACGTAGTAAAGATGAGCTCTATCCCTTCAGCATTTTTTCTATGCATTATTACGAGTAAAGTGCGTGAACCTGTGCAGACCTGCCAGAGACACTTGAGTCGCTGAGAGTAATTGATTTTTCTTTTTGTCAACTCCATCTGTCGCACCATATCTCTTGGGCAGCTATGTTAGAACGGGTGCTGTAATAAAAAATAAACTGAGCTAAAACTGCAGTGGGATAAGTTATTGTCCAGTGTATTTTGTAATCCTTGTGTTGGATATATGTATACTGCAAATAGTGACATTATAAATAAAGGAATAATATGCCCAAAGATGGCAATATCCATTAAGATGTCAGGAACGGCATAACAGCTTCAGCTTGAAAATGTTATTGAAATATGAATAGATATTTCTCATTTTGGTGTTCGGATAATTCTGATTAATTTTAAAACGTTTTACAACTGTGACAACCAAATCCCAGCTGCACGAGCAGATGGTTGCCGTTATTGTTTACCACCATTGCTATACAAAATTAACCTAATGGTTGGTCTTCAGCATGATTTTTAAGATTTTTTTTTTTTTTTTTCCCTCCGAGCCTCTCAGCTGGCAGTCTGAGGATCCTGTGGAGAATGCAAGCCTTCCTTGGCTCTTGCCAGTGGATGGAACTGTGATATGACAAAATAACTTTGATTTTTTTTGTTAATAGGATGTATGGCTTACAGGATGGGGATGAAGGAAGTCTTGGAATCAGCGGGTTGTTGTTTGACATGTTCCAGTACTGAAAGCAAGCCTTCTGTTGTTGACATCTCTTGGATGCTTTTATGCTTCTCAAGTGGTTTCCAATCACTGATCCATCCAAGAGCCATTAGCTGCTGTTCTTGGACCTTTCATTCTTTTGCTGAAACCAGATGTGGCCATCGGGCTCCAGGGTGGCCTCTGCTCGAGCCAGGCAAAAGCACTGCGCTTTGCCAGCAGCACAAGAGGATGCCTGCTGGTTTCTTTGTAAGTCTTGCGTTCTTGGTGCCAGTTTGACATCTGCCGTGACGCTAGTTTCCCTGCATCATCAATAGTAAACAAAAAAAAAAAAACTATAGCAAAGTCCTTCCTGGAGAGAAGAGAGGGATTTTATTAGGATTTATTTTGCACTCGGTGTTCCCTGTTCTTCATTTTGGAGTGGCTATTTATAGTTCGGAACAGGACTTGTCATTGGAACTTCCTCCCGCCAAGGAGAACAGGCTGCCAGAACAGTGGACTGCTTCCAGTAGGGAGTAACTAGAGAGAGAAACACACATTATACAGAGGAGGAGGAGAAAAAAAAAAAAAGACTGCTGACTGTCAGTGTTATTTTTAATGCGAACATAGTTCTGGAAGGGAGTGAGCGCAATGATCCCCGAGTTCATCACCCAGCGAGGAATGTGTGTTCCTCCAGAGCAGCGGCTATTGTCAAAGAAGTATAAATAACCCCCCGTCAGTCAGCCAGCCAGCCGGCCAGCGGTCACGGGCCATCGCGACACCGGGAACGCGATTCGTCCGAACCCAGAGCTCCCGCAAGTGTTCTGTCCCATAGCTGTCTAGCATGAGATTGAGAGCTGAGGGAAGACTCTTTACACCCTACTCTACGGTGGGTTGTGTTTTTAACAGTGTAGTAGAGCGCACCTTCACATTCTCAGTGGTCTGGTCTTGAAGACGGTTCTCTTTTCAGTGTCCTGTTCTACTCTCCAAAGGTTTTGTTTTTTTAAAAAAAAAAAAAAAAAAAAGTGTTGGAATTTTTCTTTCCTCATAGAACCTTCCAGTTAGTTCTTCATATAGTGACCAGCTTGCGGTGCGGATTAGTTTTGTACGTTACGCCGTGGGGTGGAAAGATTAGAAGCAGCGTTATTGTCGGAAGTAATGGCTGCTTAAGAAGCTGAGGATTTTAAAGCAAAGTTTGTCGCAAGTGGAAAATGAGGGGTTGCGTCTCTGCCGGAAGCTTCTGTCTCGGATAAAGGTGTTCTTCCATCTAATAGCGCTCGGAGTGCGAGTCCTTGTCCCGCGCACAAGAACATTAGGTGTGTTTTAAGAATTTGGACTGTAATTGGAGAGCTGGGTTGTTCTTGTCTTTCGCAGTTAACCGAGTCAATTCCGAATGGACCGTTTCCAGCTTCTGTAATTAGGCTCAGTGCTCTGTTCCGCATTCTTGGTCCGTATTGTGTCTCTCTATTGCCGCTGCCAAATTAGAAACTTTTTTTTTTGGATGTGATAAGACTTCTAGTTTGACAAGAAAAAAAAAAAACCCTCAATCTATTCGTAAATTATAAAAAATAAACAGCAATAAACGGAACAGAATATGGATTGTTCCTTCAAATGGCTTCCCTCCCTCTACTTTATCTGAATGAGTGTATAGTATAGTTAGGTACAGGTGATCCCTGATTTACGATGGGGTTACTTTCCGCTTAACCCATCAGGAGTCAAAAATGCATTTAATACACCTAATACACACCTCTGTGTGACAGACTGGGAGATGTGGATCGCTGCCACTGCCCAGCATTGCGAGAGAGTATCATACTGCGTATCGCTTGCCAGGGAAAAAAATCAAAATTCGAAGTCTGGTTTCTACTGAATGTCTATCACCAGCCCACCGTCGTAAAGTCGAAAAATCGTAAGTCGGACCATCGTAAATCGGGGATCACCTGTGTGTGTGTCAAGGACTCGTGTGGCTATGGCAAGAGAACACACATTTAGCTGCTGATCATCTGCTTCTCATGAAAAGTAGAGTTGTGTGATTAACAACAAATTAGATCCCTAAATTTAATCTTAAATCCAAATTTCCACTTTGGTGACTCTCATGATCTTATAGCCATTTCTCCATGGTCATCTCTCTTTTTTTTTTTTTTTTTTTTTGTTCCTTAGTTTCCATAGCCAGGTTGTTTTACCTCTCTTACTTGACTCACCCATGGCTTATTATTCCCATTCCATCACACTGCAGAGAGCAGTGGCGCATGAACCGCCGGTTGGGTTCTTTTTCTCTGTGTGAGATCTTTGCGCGTGGTATCGCACAGTCCCTGGACCCTACCTTAGAGTGCAGTGAACGCACTCTCGCTGTAAGCTCAACTTCAGGTTCTGAAGTTCTCCGATGGCCAAAGACCATCACTGTGCATGCGCACCTTTGGCACTGACACTATGGCAGTTACGCGCTGCAGACCGTGTTTGTACATTACGTTCTGGAAGCTCCTCGTCAACCGCAAGACACCCCGGTAGTGTCGGCCGGCATGGCGTTTGCCCCTTTTTCAGCCTGCATCTGTCTGACGGGAGCCTTAAGTACCGTCTGTCTGTTGTTCCCAGCAGGCGCTGGCAGAACAGAAACGCTCAAGTTACGTGAGAAAGGGAGAAAAATGTGTAAACTGATTAGCGCATCCTTCCCCTTACTCTCCCTGTACTCTTTTATGGTGTCACTGTAAATCAACGAGGCGAAGGAATAAGATTAAAGAACAGCGATCCGGTTTAAATGTCAGCGGTAATAACAAGATCGCGGCTTCGGAAAAGAAAATTGGATTTGTTTGCTGGCCTGTCCATTAGAAATCTAGATGCAAGTGAAAGTCCAAGTCTGCCCGCTGACCAGAAGTTTACCAAGCTTAATTTTAGCTTTAGTTTTCACTGGTGTTGCAGTGTCGAGACTCGAAGGATTCGTAGCGCAATTGCTGGACAACTGTATAAGTTCGCGGCCAATTCTTAAAATGACCCGTGACCGCATTAAATACGACCCTGCAAATGCCAGCAGGTGAGAGCGAAGCCCTCGGGACCAGGGTTCGATTCCGAGAGCCTTCCCAGGGTGGCGTGCCTGCCATTCCTGTCATTGCTCCACCACATCTGGGAAGTTTTTTTTTTTTTTTTTTTTTTTTTTTTTCCTTCTCCCCAGGATGCTCCTGAGCGGCGCGGTCTCCCGGGGCAGCGAGGAGAGCCTGGTTTACAGATAGAATAGAGAACAGGACCTGCCTCATACCACAGAGCTGATTTTTTCGGTGGGGCCGCTCCATTTCCCCCTGCCTAAAAATGCAGCATCTCTTGCCACGTTTGCCTTCACGAATTTTTAATCTTCTCTTTTTGGGTCTTGCCAAAATAGCCTTTTTTTAATAGAACAACTCCGCTGATTGCTCCCGAGGGATTATTACAAGCGGAGAGGACATTAAATCAGCTTTTAAGATAACAAATGTAGGGGTGAAAGTACAGGGTTAGATAGAAGACGGGATCAACACGATAAGGCTATTAATTGTTTTTGAGATTTTAATGTGCTTTTCTGTCATTTCCAACCCCTTCCCTGACGAGCAGCGGTACAATGGGGGTCTCTCAGTTCCCCAGTGTGAAGAGCCCCAGTGTTGCTGGGAGAATAGTGTCCCTTTCAGTGCTCCAGTGCTCCCGGACGGCCTCTCTGAACTGGCCGGACTTAATCCTCCTGTGCCGGTGACTCAGAGAGGGGAGATGGAGGGTACAGTTCATTGTCGATCGTCGAGCAATGTGAAGACGTCCCTTGTGTACCGCGTCAGCTGCAGTGGACGCTTTTGGCAGGGGCTTCCGCACGCATAAGAGCATTTAGTCATGAAGAGAGGGATATAGAGCTGAATGGTGGCGTTAAGGCTGTTTGATAAAGCTTTCGGAAGCCATTCCTCCGTAGAGCTACGTGACCCGAAATCGACAAGCTATCTCAATCTTTCGGAGGAGATTATAGGATTAACTGCTGAACGATTGCTGATCTCGAGTTTCCGCACATTGCCCAAATACACGTTTAAAACGGAATGTTATTTTGACATGCAAGTACGTATTTATTTGCGTATTTGTTAACACATGACCTCTTTTCTCCACACAGGCGATCTGTCCGGGGACATATTTTGATAACACTTAACGTCACTGGAATGAGGTGAAACGCCTCTTGAACGTCTCATTGAAAACCAATGGTGAGAATCCGTTTTTGGAAAAAAGTCTCCTTTTGACTTGATCGTTCCTTTTATTTTCTTCTTTGCATCTCTGTGAACATGTGTGATTTTTACCTGTGTGTGTTTTTCCAAAGAGATTATGAACTGGATTTTCAGTGTTGCGTGTGAAACGCATACACCGAAGCTAGATGATTCACAGCAGTATCGCTTTCTGTTCCGAATTCAGATTTTTTGCTATGCCACCTGGGATGCTCCCAATCCGAGCCCTTGCTGCCACAGCGCTGCTGTCTGTCCTGTGTGACGCAGGGGACGCATGGGCCGGTGACCGCTACCCCATGTTCTCCCGCAACGATACCGTGTTTCAGCACCTGGCGCTGCACCCTGACCTCGCTGTGGGCGCGGTGTATGTCGGTGCCAAAGATCGCCTCTTCCAGCTGGACAAGGACCTGCGCTTGCTGAAGACGGAGGAAACGGGGCCCGTGACTGACAGCAAGGAGTGCTTGCCACCCATCACAGAGAGCAACTGCCCCCAGGCGCGGCGTACAAGCAACCACAACAAGCTGCTACTGGTAGACCCCTATTCCCAGGAACTCATCACCTGCGGCAGCGTCAATCAGGGCATCTGCCAGAAGCGCAGCCTGGAGTCTGTCAGCCATGTCCTCTTCTCAACCGAGAGGCCGGTGGACACTCAATATGTGGCAGCCAATGACCCCAATGTTACCACCGTGGGCCTGGTAGTGCGGTCTCGAGGTCGCCAGCCAGTGTTGTTTGTGGGAAGGGGCTATACCAGCAGCCACCCGCCCATCTCCACACGCAACCTGGCCTTTGAGCCCGTCTTCTCCTACGAGGAGACGGCAAAGCTGGCGGTGGCAGGCCGACTCTCGGAATACGACCACCACTTTGTCACGGCCTTCTCCCATCGCTCACACGTTTACTTTCTCTTTTACCGGCGAGACCTAAAGTCTCAGTCGCGAGAGTACAGGACGTACGTATCGCGCGTGTGCCTGGATGACGCCTCCTACTACTCTTATGTTGAAGTGCCCCTGGCATGCCGTTCCTCCGCAGGGAAGAACTACAACCTCCTGCAGGCTGTGGGTGTGGGCCTGCTGAGAGACCGAGGGAACAACTTTGTACAGGGGCAAGGAGGGGAGAGGGAGGTGCTACTTGGCGTGTTTGCCACCCGCATGGCTTCCTCTAACAGGCCCAGCGAAGACTCGGCACTGTGCATGTTCCACCTGGATGAGCTGGATCAGCAGATCAACTCGACGCGAGACCTGTGCTACACCCGGGACGGACGCGATGGGGGCGCCGAGGCAGCATATATTGAGTATGAAGTCAAGTCGAACTGTGCCAACCTGCCCTCGGTGAGACTGTTGTTGATATTGTTGACTAACACCCCCTCTCTATATGCGTTGCAGCTGATTCGGAAAGAAGCCTCGTCTCGCATGCTGTATTCAGGCTCAGTTAATCAGTTTTGCGACAGTGTCGGAACCTTGGGGGCAGCGAATGGTGTAATGATTAGAGTCACTGCCTCTAGACTCAAAGGTTCCAGGTTCCAGTGCCATCTGCTGCTGTAGTACCCTTGAGCAAGATACTTCCCCTGAATTGCTCCAGTAAAAAAAATTGCACAGCAGTATAATAGATGAATGATTGTAAGTCACTTTGGAGGGGAGTGGGAGCTTAAAAAAATAACGTAAAAGGCAATATTTGTATATTTACGTTCTCCGTTTTTCGTATTGCCTTCGGACTGTTCGCCTCGATGGGTTCATCTCGGTACAGAAAGAAAGAACCTTTTTAAATAGAAATGCATAGATTTAATTACCCTTTACTTTTTGTATTAAGGAGATTACCCGTCTTATGGTAATGGTGCTGTTGCCATGGAGATTAGTGCCGGAATGTCTGCGCAGGTAGATGCAGCTCCGCTCCGCGGGTGGGGCAGGGAATCGGTTTTCTGCTTAATTACACTGGTGCTCGGTGCAGGACGGTTCCCACACACCATGGGATGACAGTGGGTGTGCTGCTTCCATCAAGACCGCACCTTGGGAGCAGGACAGTAACCAGCTGGTTGCTGGGGGATTTTAAGTTCTTTTGCCGGCAGTTTATGTTTTGTATTATCCTTAATTATGAAAGATGCAGAGTAAGGTCTCGGTTTTAAACAGAGTTTAAACCAGTTCCTGGAAGTTTAAGTGTTGTTTTCTTAGGAGCTTTTCTTTCGAGGTATGTTTTTCAGTGGGTGATTATAAAATTTTGTGCAAATACATAGTGTGTTTTTTATTCTGGGCAACAACACTGCAACTTGTGTCAGACATTTGGGCAGATACACTTGATGCCTCAAATATTGCTTTTCTTGCTTAAATCTAGAGCATTAAGCTTCATTATATTAAAAACAGTAACTTCAAGCATTTGTTCGAGGCGCTGTAACGTCATTAACGGTGTAGTTTGTTTTGCAAAAAACTTGAATCACCTTATGAATTTCTTTTTATTATAAATGTAAGTGAGCTACAGTATGTCATTAAAATTCCTACTAAAACAGTTGAAAGCAATGGGGGAACTGCATTAGGAAAGACGGCAAAATAAAAAACGTATAACACCAAAGTTATTTTTGTTTCCATTAGAAATATTGATAATTTGACACCCTCACATAGGGAACTTGTCTGTGTTATTAGGGGGAACAAATTAACTGCATTATGTGACAGATGGGTACTTTTGAAACCCGATGGTAATTGTAAAGTATATGTAAAGATTGGCTATAAAAATGTCATCGCTAATGGTAGAGATGCATATTGTTTTCCTTTGGGGGCATCACGCTGTCCTTCAGCTTGCCATTGTCTGCTATATTTTTTAATTATAAGCATTTGGAGCCACAACCCAGTATGGTTTGATTAAGTCCAAAATGGTGCGGCGAAAAACATGCATAGACAGCCAAGTGTAGGTGCAATATGTTGAAAAACTGCTCACATGGCACTAGCTGAATGCCACTTGATGGCGTGTTGATGAAAAATACTAACTTAATAGGATTATATTGCACGTGACAATGAATCGAGATGAAATATTTTAAAGGCATTTCAGTATATGCTGAGTTTTGAAATGACAATTTTTTTTTTTTATGGGGGGGGGGGATGACATGAAAAATACGTTGAAATAACCGCTTGATTTTTAGAAGGCTGACGGCACCGTTTGTCCGAGGGAGTACGAAATAAGCTTTTTCATCATCCTTCTTCCAGAACACACTGGACGCCTATCCCTGTGGATCAGACCACACTCCCAGCCCGATGGCAAGTCGGGTATCGGTGGAGGCAGAGCCGATCCTGGACAGCCCGTCGGCACGTCTCACGGCCGTGGCCGTCAGCGTGAGGGCGAACCATACCATCGCCTTCTTGGGAGACTCCAAAGGAAACCTGCACAAAGTAGGCATCCTCCTCCCGATCCCATCTGTGTGTTTTCCAGCTCAAAGGCTCCCGCCGCGCGATACTGGATGGGGCCCTTCATCAAAATAGCCTCACCCTTCATTAGCATAAAACTGGTTCATCTGTGTGGCGGTTGTAAAACTAGGCAAGAAGCAAAGACGGAAGTCGTAGCAATGAAGGTGCAAAAATGGAGCATCCCAGATATTAAAAATACGTGCGTTTTCCTGCAGAACTCGGCGTGCCACGGAGGGGGTGGGTGTGTGTCTATAATCTTGGCTCAGAGTTCCTCCCTTTTATTCTGCTGCCAAGAAGCATAGTTCATAAATAGAAACAGTTATGTCTCAGACTAAGGTGTATTTATTGATTATGTAAAGACCTGGTATCTTAGTACCTTCCCAAATCGCATTGTTCCACCAACTGTTGTGATTACCTTTACTTTACCTCTTACAGCCCATTTTTGCACGCAAACACCACATTCTCTGTTTTCTTGGCCTGACTTTACTTTCAGTCATGTTTCTTGCAATGTTTTTCTTGTCTTTTGCTAATTTTCCCCCATTTTCTCCTTTCATGTTTAAGTATGAAAAATATTAGCCTTTTGCACAGCCATTGTTTTCTTAGATGTGGAATAACCTCCCCTCGTAATCAAGATTAGAACTGTTTGCATAAGTCATTCTTCTTTTCTTTCTGATTTATTAGAACAAAGTGACCTTTTTCTGGTGGTTCGACAGTGGTCCGAGGGCTTTTAATGATCTGACAGTGACTTCAGGTTAATAGGAAACATCTCGCTTACTCGCCGTCCACAGCCGTTTATCCTAAAGCGAGGTTCACGGCTGTCCGGAGCCTGCCGCAGGAGTAGAGGGTGCTAGGCCGAGCACGGTAAACCTTGTATGGGATGCCAATACATCGCAGAGGAATCTCACACTGGCACAAGAAGAACATGCAAGCTCACTACAGGTCGAGCAGACGTTGAACCTACTAAGTAGCGCAGGCCAGGTACTTTGAGACACCCATACTACCTGCTGCACTACTGTTTTACCCAGGAATCTTTTCACTCCAAATCAACATTTCTCAAACATCAAGTGGATAATCACTGCAAAAACAATACGGTTTTTAAGAGTGCAGAAAACTGCACCAAACACTCGAGACTTATACGTTCCCAAATTTTTTTTTTTTACCTAAAGGAATTCGGGCGTATCGGACCTATGGGGTGTTCCAGCTTGTGACGCTTTGTCCAGCTTATACAGGCCCTGTAGATGGATCACGACCGAGAACTGGACTGCTTTATGAAGGCAACGCTGGGAAATGCTACATGTGGAAGAGACGGGGATGCCATGTTCTTACATTTGTTAATTTGCACGAAATGGTGCTGCTTATTGGTAAATTTAAGCATCGGTGTTATTAGAGAGCGGAGGGGGGCGCTGTGGCGCAGCAGGCTTGGCCGGGTCCTGCTCTCTGGTGGGTCTGGGGTTCGAGTCCTGCAGGGGGTGCCTTGCGACGGACTGGCATCCCGTCCTGGGTGTGTCCCCTCCCCCTCCGGCCTTGCGCCCTGTGTTGCCGGGTTAGGCTCCGGTTCACCACGACCCCGGTTCCAGATTGTGTGTTAGGGGAATACATTACAGAACAAAGTAAAATTCATTAAACGCTCAGTTAAATATGTCATTGCTTTTTCACCAGAAAGCATCTACAATATAAAGACTCTTTACAGTCTTTGTTTTTATGTTGGCCATTTGGACTTGTGCTTATGCTTTGCTATTATAATCATCATCCCTGTTTTAACCACCATTATATTTTTTGGCTTGTGTGAAGCTAAAATGCGTAGCAGTAGAGTCTGGTGGTGGTAAGACTGTGGGTTGTTATGAAGATTGCCAGATGTGCTCAGCAAGTGGCTTCCAAGTTAAATGTTTGTCTTAGAAGGTTCATCCAGGAGGGACAAGAAAAAGGGCACTTTCGTGGCAAAAAGCCACCTGGGCTCCATTTCTCCACTTCAGAGGATAAACCACCATCATTGGTCTTTCAGTTGTAAATAGACAGTCTCACACTATACTCCGCTTTTTAAAACACATCCCTGTCTAAACAAACTTTTTTTTTTTTTTTTTTTTTTTTTTTTTTTAAAAAGCGTTATGTAAATATCTTATGTTGCTAAACACATTGGAAAGGGATGTAGAATTCAATATCTACAACTGCTTGTGCTAATGCAGGGTGGCTGTAATCCCAGGAGCTGAGCGGTACCGGAGCTACCCGCAGTGCCACCTGTGATCTGGAATGTTTTTTTAAAATTGAGCTACCCAAGTCCCCTGTGAATAACATAATAGTCTGATTTGGTTCCTGCTACTGGTATTAAAAAAAAAAAAAAAAAAAAAACTATATGAAATCAAGCTGTTAAAAATTGCAGGTTTCTGCTGTTGTGAATCATTTCTTGGGTTAGTAAAAATTGGTATTATTTTGACCAAGACATTTAAATTTATCCTCTGAAGCGGAGAAATTGAGCCCTTTGGAAGCCAGCGTATCACATGGATACGCGGAGATGGCGATGTTGAGTAAACTTCAGTAAAGTCGAAAGCATTTAACGGCCAAACACCCGTTTACCCCCTCGTGAAGAGCGGGTCGGAAATCTTTGCTCTGTTCTCAGAGAGGCCCGTGTTGAGGCGTGCTGCGTTTCCTAGGTCTTCCTCGGCCCCAACGGAGAAGTGGAGGAGTACGACATCATCCCCATACAGCCCGGTGCGGCCATCAGCGGCGACCTGTTCCTGGACCAGGCCGAGGAGCACCTGTTTGTAATGACCGCTTCCAGGGTGCGTGAACTCCACCCTTTGGTTGCGGAACACATTACTGACTCATCTCCCGAGCCATTTGTCTTTAGCGCACAGCATTAACACGTTGATGTCTTTATGGCTTTGGGCCAGACGCCGTGCCAGGAATGTGCTCTGAGCGTGAGGCGGTTTGTTTGGTTTTAGCTGGAGAAGAGGCCGGTGGCCGAGTGCTACGAACATCTGGACTGCCAGTCTTGTCTCTCTGCCCACGACCCTTACTGCGGCTGGTGCGTGCTGAGCGGAAGGTAAGATCTGCCTCCGCGAGAGCGCGGTTGCTGAACGTTTTCCCACGCTCTACGCGAAATGCCCGTTTGGTGAAATTCAGCTTTTATTTTTCTACTGACCGCTAGAACACGAGTACGAATTTGTTGATGAAAGTTGGATGTTACGCACCAACGTATGCGAAACCTGGATCCGGTACTCATCGGCTTTTCTAAGCAGATGAGCCCCTGCTAGATTTTAGCATTTATGAATATTATTTACCAAAGTGATACTTATTTATATAGCTGTGTGTGTTTTCCCAAAGCAGTTAGTTTATAGGTAGTACAGCACGACGCCTCTTGAGATTTAAACCCTAGAACCTGTAGGTGACGAGACTTGTTTTCTTACCTGCGACGCTTCCCGAGACCCCACCAAGATGAGTTTTTGTGTAGCTGGTGAAAATTTGAACCGCTTCGATTCTGGATGTTTTACAGCGAGTCTTCAGCTTGGTAGCTCTCTAGGTGAGCGCACATTTTACATTGTATAACCATGCGGTGTGGTCCGATTTTTGCCTTTTGACCTTCTGCTTTGTGCAAGGTGCGGCCGCCTCTCGGACTGCCCCCGCGCCCATCAGCCCGGGCAGTGGCTGTGGAGCTTCGATATGGAGCAGCAGTGCCTCACTGTGCAGACCCTGAGCCCGTCCAACATCAGCAGGGAAGAGAGGAAAAACGTAGGCGCTTCCAGGGGGGCGGGGGGGGTCCGGGGGTCCTCTTCATTGCTGCTCAGGGTAACCTCTTGCCGGACCACGGCGAAGCGAAGACGGTTTTGCTTCCTGTCCGTATGTTGAAAAACAGCCGGGGTCTACTGGCACACTCGGGCTTTCTCATCGAGTCATAAGTTTTTGTGTCTGACCAGGTGGACGTGGAGTTTTAAAAATGCTTTTGTAATGTCTAAGTGAGGTACAGATATGTATCGGGGCAGTCCGTTTCAGTTAAGCGGAAAAGAAAACGGCGTTAATAACAGAAAACGTGAAATTGCTTTGCGAGATACGGCAGTGACGCAGCGCCTGGGGGTTGGCCGCTTCCTAACTGAGCTTTATCATAAAATCAACATGTAGAAGGAGTTGGGTAATGTTCGGCACTTTTTCTCACCGATTCAATACGTCGCATATTTCCTCTCAAAACGCACCGTTGTCGGTCCTACCCAGGGTTCTTTTCACCGAGCTTCCTTTTTACTCTGTTCTTCCAGATTGTCCTGTCTGTGCCTGGTCTGCCAAGTCTGGAGGAAAAGGAAGTGTACTCCTGTTATTTTGGGGACTACGAGAGTCCTGCTGCCCTCACCGACACTGGGGTTGCCTGCTCTTCGCCTGATACAAGCAGCGTGCCGCCAATGCACCAGGGGCAAGGTATGTTTTAACACCTTCTTTCTCTGGGTTAAGTTGTAGTGACAGGAGGGATTTCTTTCGCTCATGCTCCGAAGGGAATTATGGGTCACATAAATATTATTTGACATTTTGCAAGGTTCATAAACCAGACAAAATTTTTGTTGTGTGCGTTTAAAACCGATGTAAGGATTTGTGCGTGTTTTGAGTATAGTACTCAACTTTTGTAGTTCTCTTTAATATACTAAAGCAGTAAAATTACCCTATACACACACACACACACACTGTCTATTTTAGAGGGGTGATCCATTTCTGGGTATGACTATCACCTTTTCCCATCGAAACTTTTATGAGAAAGACGCATTTAGTTAAACTACTCAAACAAAAACATTTGCCAGTCAACTAATCACTTCAGGTTGGTCTTTCAACCAGCACTGTAACTTAATCAAAGCTCTTTTTTTTTTTTTTTTTTACATTTACATTCTAATTTAAGGGTAAAGGAATTGAATATGTAATCATTTTAAGTAGCAGTTCATGGTACCAGATGGATCTTGTCAGAACCTGGTTTGACTTTAACATAAAATTCTTTTCAGTTTTTGGTTTGTTTTCTTGTTTTAATTGCTCTGTGCGTGTAAACGAATGTAAAATAATTCAACGATCGAAAAAAATAACGTACAGTGAAGTGGTCATGTGGCCGTGTTTTGTGACGTGGAATATTTGCATTCTGTTTGGAGTATTCCGTGCTTTCCTATTCTACGTTATATTTGAGAAATAGGACATTTAGGTGTCCAGCAGGAACATTCCAGCTCTTTTCTTGATGCATAATGGGAATAAAGTTGTGCTGGGCAGTTGTTATTACTAATATAGATGTGGATTTGCTTGCTGACTGATTGGAGACAAAGTTGGTGAACTACTAAAAAATTTTGCTTGACCTACAAAGCTGTAAAAATATCAGCAGTTTTGTTGGCATGATTAAACACCTTTTCAGCCAATCAGAATCAAGCCATAATCCATGTGTCCTATAATATGACAGTGTCAGCAACCACTTTTTGTCCTAGTCAAGTTGGGCAGAAAATTCACTGAAGATCCTTTGGTACTAGAGTGGCAAGAAATCTTACTTTCGGGTTCTTGCTGTAACCTGACTATTGTTTTTGACAAATTTGTGTTGGACAGTAATTTTGACAGCATTTCTGCTAAAGTTTGTGGTTTTCCACAGATTATGTCACAGTCACGCTGTCCCTGCGCTTCCTCAACGTCACTGTTGCGGCAACAGACTTCGTCTTCTATGACTGCAGTGCCGTCAAGCATCTCTCTGGAACCATGCCGTGAGCTCAGTTTAAGTGCATTATTTTATCAGTCGAAGGTTTTGTTTAAAAAAAAAAATTACTTTCAAAAGTATATACTTTAAAGTGTAACTATGTACTTGAAATATATACTTTTTATATTTTACTGGATCACATCCCCTCACCAGTGACTTGGACCCACAGCCTTCAACCATCGTGTCCTTGTCCTTTACCTCACCTTTCTCTGCTGCCTCCTTTTCTCTACCTATTTTCACTCCGTCTTCTCTCCGATCGTCAAAAGGTATCCCCCGTTCTCATCACCCAAGCAAGCCAAAGCTGATGTCATTACAGTATGCGCTGGATGGCACTAGATGGACTGAGTTGAGACATTCACCCTTTGAGTAGTTTTTTCAACATGTCGATAATGGGTGGGACCCTTTCGGCCATCCGGGCCGCTGTCCAGGCGCACTCCCTTATCTGTAATCGCGTGGTCTGCAAGGACACGTGAGCCTGCCACTTACTCAGTTATCCCTCTCTTCTTTTCTGGGGATGGTTTCAGGGCACGAAGATAAGAAGCCAGAGCAAATTCAATTAAACGATTGACCTTTCTGCTCCACTGTAGGCAGATTGGTGGGAATTTGATAAAAGGGCTTCTCTCTGGGCGGTGAGGGCAATGAGAGAGCGGGCCGTTTGCCGGAGCGTGACGTCCGATCGGGTTCTGTCGGATTTCCTTCGCACAGGTGCCGCGGATGCGTGACCAGTCGCTGGAGCTGCAACTGGTGCATTCTGCAGCACTTGTGTACGCACAAGCCCGCCTGCGAAGATGGGATCGTTATTTACAACGAGCGTGTAAGTTTGCAACAGACGCTGACGTTGAGCACCGTTCGCGCTGCTGTGGTTTGCAAGGGATGTGGTGCCGACGGGACTGATGCGATTGCTCGCTTGACGAACATCGGTTATGGCACATTTTGGTGAAAAATTTGGTTTTTGATTGGAAGAAATAAATACCGTAAACTGATGCACTAATTTGCACACAGGTAGGTAATTGCATCGAAAACTTAAATTTGGTTTGCTTCGTACTTTGATTTATTTACATTTTGTAAATAAATACTTGCCATGTGAACTAAGCAGCATTTAACATCACCATATAGTGTCCTACTGCCTGGAAGCCTTGAATGCATGTGCTGGTTACTCACTGATGAACCTAATAACTCCAGAAATCCCAAGTTTTGTTCCGGTTTTTATGTTCATTGTTTATTTTCGCTTTTTTATTTTTGTCCCAATCCCCTCCCCCCCATCTCATAAACCCGGCAGTTCAAGCTACCCACGTCAGGGCCACCCACAGTAAAAACCACATCACATGCGACAACCACAAATCTGGCTCCCACAACACTACCGCCAGCAGAGATCCCCACGACCACTATAAATACTACAGCCGCAACTACGGCGTCCGCTACAACAACCACCACCCCGACTCCAGCACCTACCACCACCACCACAACCATCACTACAACCACAACTGTATCCACAACCATGGAAATCACCACAGAGGAGCTGATGATTACTACAGTACTTCCGGCCACTACCCCAGAGCCCACCGTTGTGCCTACTGCCCCTCCAACAACACCAGCTCCCACCACTGCTGCGCCTACCACAATGACCCAAGCTACCACCATGGCCATCACCACTGAGGCCGTTGTCCATCAGGAAGAGGTGGTGACCTCAAAAGAGATCCTTGATGCTGTAAATAACAATCCTGGACAAATCCCTGCCAACCGTGAAGAAAACGGAACGGAGACAGAGTCGGTAGCTGTCGCTGGAGACGTGGAATCGCAACCTGTCGAGAGAGACGTGGAACTGTCACCTGTGGCAAGTGACGTGGAATTGACACCTGCCGCTGAAGATGTGGAATTGCCACCTGTTCTGAGCGATGTGGAGTCATCGCTGGCAGCGGGAGAAGGGGTCTCGCCACCTGTTGTGAGCGCTGCGGAATCTCTACCAGATGCGCCTGAAGCGGGTGAAGAGCAGCATCCCCCCACTGGAGACGCTGTCACTCCCGTAGCAGGGCCTCCTGTGTATCCCATTGCAGAGACGATCACCGCCTCTCCCACAAGTAACACCCAGGTGCTGGAGGACGTGCAGTCCATGGCTGAGCCCCCGACTGAAATCCCTCCCACAGTTGAGGCTCCTGCTCCCCCTCCGTCTCTGTTGGCAGACCCAGTACAGTTTGACAATGGTTTTCGCTCGCCACTGACGGAGGCCACAGCTGTGTCTCAGCCCAGCCAGGCCCCAGTGGGCGGAGGAGAGGCCCAACACAAAGAAGAGCCAAAGGCTGACAATGACACAGCCCCCTTCTCTGCAGCCACAGTGCTATCAGGTGATGGAGATGCTGAGAGTGTAGCGCAAGCCTATCCCCGCCTACTGGACTCCGATTCAGAGCCCGACTACCAGTACGACTCATATGGCTCCTTCCTGCCGGTGAGTTGGCAGCAGGCAGCGCAGACACCGCAGGGCACCAGCCTTATAGCACACTATTCAGACTCTGCTATACCTCTCTTCACCCTCCTTTCCCACTCCCAATGATCTGCTCTCATCATTATTGTTGTTGTTGTTATTATTATTGCTGATTTTTATTTCTAATGTTATTGATTATTGTTGCTTTTAAAAGGAACAAAATTTTGCTGCTACTTGACAATCCGTGGCAAGTCTATTTATTTATTTTTTTTTTTTGTGTTCTTACTATATTTCTAGTCTTAACTGTGTCTCCCATTGAAGCTTCTGTTAACACATCTGTGACAGTGTGTAAGTCATTTAAGTTGCTGCTGTTCTGGTTGAGGCCACCCCTTGCGGATGGATATGACAGAAAGGTGGCGGGATTTTTTTTAAAGGGCGCTGTGTATGTTGTGAGTGCAGGCAGGCGACAGCTTCTCTGGGGTGTGGGGTGAGTCCGCCTGCCCCTGCGTGGAGGCGGTACAAGGCTCGTCCCTGCTGCCGGTCAACGTGGACAGGAAGATCACGCTGATGGGACGCAACCTTCAGCTTTTCCAGGTAGGGATGTGGTTCGGCTGTGCGAGTGTGGGTGGGTACCAGTGCACTGCAATGACAAAGCTGGTTAGGAACAGTAAAACAGCAGCTTTAAACTTCAGTAAGACTCCTCAAATCTCAGTGGTGGATCTGAGATGATTCCTGGTAACTGACTTCTGTTTATATGCTTTCTTCTGTGTTGGTTCTTCCATTATGTGTTCTCACCTCCAACCGGTAATATAAATGCAGCTTGTGGTTTTCTCTTTTATGCCCAGGACACAGAGCTGGACTACGAATGTGTCCTGGTGATCGAGGGCCGCACGGTTGTGGTCGATTCATATGTAGAAATGGACGATACGGACTCCTCGCTCTTCTACATCACCTGCCAGCTGCATCGGGTCGGAACTTCGTCTTTACCGTGCCGACTAACTGGATGATTGTTCTAGTAGAAGTTTAATAGAAGTGCGGTGTAATAATGCTTTCCACATATTAAAATACATCCGCATTTACATTCATTCATTTGGCAGACACTTTTCTCCAAAGCGACGTACATCTCGGCAAAAATACAATTTGTGCATTACGTTAAGAGACATAGCTGCAGACATGTGATTCTTAAACTTAGTTTGTTACTTTCCACTTGATGCCCCGATGTTCATCCCTCGAGTAAGTGCATAAAATGCAGGATGGATGAAACGGCATACTGGAATACCAGAAGTGGCACCAGAAATCTGTCATTTTTGTTTGTAACTTCAAAGTCACACTTTTATTCAGTGACTAAGAGTAAAAGTGCATATATCCTTCAGGTTAAAGGTTAGGTTCTGTGAAAATGACAGAGTATAGCTATAATAAAAATAGGTTTATGAGATGTATTTTAATACTAAAGTTGAATATTTATCACATTGTTGTTAAATTGTTAGGTTCTTCTTCTTGTTAGCTGCACCACAATATCGCCGTTGTCAGCTGATTATCTTACCACCTTGTAAGCACTTTTTGCCTTCTATATACCTACACTTGTACTTTTCCTTAGGCTGAAACGTAGAATGACTAAAAATAAACACGTTCTGTCTGAAAACTCCTATTCACCTTCGTTTAGGAGACTAGCGCACACTTATCCAAAGCGACGGAGATCTCGGCAACGTTATTTGTTCACCGATTCGTCCCGGAAACATTTGCAGCTTCGGTCATTTCGTCACCGATCATCGACGCTTAGGAACCCCACGCAGAAGCTTTAAACCCCGTAGAAGCCAGTTGAATTAGACAGTCTCTCCCTCCTATTGTGTTTTGGTGCATTATACTAATGTCGATTGGCTGGGAACATTAATACAGGTGGTATTTACTCAGCAACAGGCAAATTTTGGAAAATGGAAAAATGCAAATAATAATAAAATGGAATATGTTTGCGTCATGCATTTGTAACTCGACCATCTGTGACTACTTTGATGCTGTTCGGAATATTCATACCTGTTTTGTTTCCCGTTGTGACCGTGGCAGCTAAATGAATCCGGTTCTCTGTGTTTGTATGCGTAGTATTCGTACTCCGCCTTTGTCGAGGAGTACAATGCCATGGTGTACGTGAAGAGGAGAAACGCCTTTCACGTGGACAGCTCCAAGAGCCTGTACGGTAAGCATCCGCATCCGGGCCCCCCGCCACCACCGGGACACGGCTGTCCGTTCTTTGAAAGGCGCGGCGGTAAACAAATGTCGGCCAACGCGAGAGACGTCCGTTTTGACCGATACGGCCGCGGCTCCCTCTCTTTTGTTGTCGCAGTGACGCTTTACAACTGCTCGGTGGGCCGATCGGACTGTAGCCGCTGCCACACGGCGGACCGCAAGTATGGCTGCGTGTGGTGCGGTGGGCCACGCTCCGAATGCCTCCACAGGGACTCCTGCACGGAGCGAGTGGAGCAGACCTGCCCGGCACCCCTTATCCACTTCGTGAGTTGATCGTGCTCAACTGCGCATCGCTTCTGTAAAGAAGCTTTCGGCGGTGTCACAAATAGAAGGCGTGGTTTTTGTGGCAGGCTAAACCGGAAGGTTCTTTGAACCGAAATGTTATTGCACGCGCTCTCTCGGTCCGGCAGATTGAACCTCTGTCCGGCCTGGTGGAGGGGGGCACGGCGATCACTATCTCTGGCTCCAACCTGGGGCAGAAAGCCCAGGACATCCAGCATTCTGTCACCGTGGCTGGCATCCCCTGCACGGTGATCCCTAACCGATATGAAGTCTCCTCCAGGTTTGACATTTTCTCCTTTACTGACGCTTTCTTGGTTTGGTCGATCCGTTCTCTTGCAGAGGAGTGAGTGCGGCTTCTGTGGCTTTGTCTTCCCACAGGATCGTATGTGAAACCTCAGGCAGCGGTGAAGAGAAAACCGGTCAGGTGTCTGTAGAAGTGAGCGGTGGAGCATATGGCTTTTCCAGCCAGAAGTTCAGTTACCTGGTAATGAGGAAGGAGGAGGTTGATCTGCGTTTAATTTATTTATTTAGCAGAGGCTTTTCTCCAAAGCGGCATCCAATGAATATCGCGTAGTATTTAGGCCACACCTTTTCATTCAGGTTGACTTACAATGCTACTCATATACTACCTACATAGAGAATCACTCATGTACAGGCCAGTGAAACACACACGCACACACTTTATGGGCAATTTAAGAGTCAAAAATTCACTCGAAATGCACGTGTCTTCGGGATGTGGTAGGAAACCGGAGCACCAGGAAGAAACCCACCCGAACATGCAAACTCCGCACAGGCTGAGCGAGCACGTTAGGCCTTCTCTGTCACTCCGTAATCCGACACTGTGTGGTTTCAGGACCCCCTGCTGAAGAAAGTGTCCCCACAAAGAGGTCCCAAGGCAGGAGGGACCTCTCTGACCTTAACAGGAAGAAACCTGCGCACAGGGAGGACCGGTGAGATCGGCGTGGTGATTGGGACTGTGCCATGCCTCATGTGAGTGCCCACGTACTCTTCATAGATTGCATCCCATAAATGAGCTGAAATTTCTTAATTTTTTTTTTTTTTTTTAAACCTTTTGTGTTCCTTTCATATGCTTCCCTCAGCTCATCAGAGATCCAGCAAGACAGTATTGAGTGTGTGACTGGTAGCAGTAACATCACAGGGGCTCACAAAGTAACTGTGCGCTACGGTAACAGTGAGCGCCACCTGCAGGGGACAGCGTACTACTACACCTCTGATCCAAACATCACTCAAGCTGCCCCTTCTAAGAGTTTCCTCAGGTAGGTTTTCCTGTGGCTTTCTGATTATCAGCTCAATTTTTTTTCTTATTGTTTGTCTACGGGAACTGTATCACATCATGTGTTTCAATTATTGGTTTAATTTGTACTCAAATTACATCACGTAGGGTCGCAGTTAAGGATATGAACTTGTGCTGGTATTTTTTTTGGTTACAAAGAGCCCTGCTATGGTACCCATGACCAAGGTGTGCATTACTGACCACCTGTACTCGCTGTCTATTCAGTGGCGGGCGGATGATTCACGTTTCGGGACACAACCTGGATGTGGTCCAGGAGCCTCGGATTCAGGTGACTGTGTCACCGTTGGAGTCCTTTCAGCAGAGGAGGAGGAGGAGGAGTCCTAGAGGACTGGCTGGGAACCAGGGCAGGCTCCTGTGGAGGCGCCGTCGGATTGTTCCAGAGGCAGACTGTCCTCAAGGCACCCTGTGCTCAGTGAAACAGGCAAGCTTGCCTCTTCATGTATAGTAGCGCACAGCGGTGAAGCTCACACGCCTCCTGTTGAAGAGCACACATCACCTTGCTGATTGATTCATTTGCAATACACAGGCTTGTTTAAGTTTGGCCACGCTCACATTTTCATGACTTATTCCTGAAATACAACATCTTCTGTTGTAATGGAGCTGAAGGTAGAGTTTGGTGTTTTGATGTCCTGCTGCAGTTTGAGGAGCGGTGCCATGTGAACAGCAGCACGCTGCTCCTGTGCAGGACACCTGCGGTAGAGACGCAGGTGCACCAAGCTCGAGTCCAAGTGCACTTTCTTCTAGACAACCTACGCTTTGACTTCAGATCCATTAGCACTAGCGACTTCACCTACGAGCTCAATCCCATCTTGCACCCGCTCAACAAGGAGGATCCCAACACGCCTTTCCGCTACAAACCAGGAAGCGTCATTTCTGTGGAGGTAGGAGGCATGTTCTTCAAGGCGATAGGGCTTGCTCCTCACTTTGATATGACTTGGTGGCTAGGAATAGACTTGTAGCCTCAAGGATTCTCCCCTTTTCCTACTTTGGCTTCTACCCAGGGTGAGAACCTAGACCTGGCGATCTACAAGGAGGAGGTGGTGGCCATGATTGGGGAGGGCGTGTGCTCTGTGAAGACCCTTACCAGAAACCACCTGTACTGTGAACCCCCGCCTCAGCAGCCCTCACCGGGCCTTGGCAAGAAACGAGAGGGAACAGATTCCCTCCCCGAGTTCACGGTGAGTTCTCGCAGCCCAGCCCGGCCCAAACGAGTGAGCGAAAAGAGACGAGCACATGGCGCAGAACATTTGTAATCGTAAAGTAGTGCAGGTAGGTGTTACTACACAAGAACATTTGAAAAGTAGGGGGGGGGAATGCACAGACCCCTGCTGTATTGGATGATAATGGATGTCTAATCTGCTGTCACTGAGCAGGTCCAAATGGGGAACCTGAACTTCTCACTGGGCAAGGTGCAGTACGACACGCAGAGCCAGTCCACGTTTCCCCTGGAAGCCCAGATTGGCGTAGGGGTGGGAGCTTCCATCGTCGCCCTCATCGTGCTCATCATTGTCCTCATTTACAGGTGCAAAAATAAACCTTTCATTTTGGCTTTTTATGTTGTGGATAGCATAAGTTTTTATTTTTTATTTTAATAATACACAGATGAATGAATTGGGCCACACCAATGGTTTAAAACCTTTGTGACAGCACTTTTCAGCATTTTTTTTTTTATTTTTAATCTGGACTTTTCAGGAGGAAGAGCAAACAGGCCCTAAGGGACTACAAGAAAGTCCAGATTCAGCTGGAGAATCTCGAGACCAGTGTGAGAGATCGCTGCAAGAAGGAGTTCACTGGTACAGTACTAGGGAAGGGCAATTTAAAAAAGGATGCTTTGCAGCAACAAAATTTCTTTAACGTGTCTTTGCTAATATTTTAAAATACTTTTGCTTTGGTTAAACAGTAGCCTTAAATTTTCATCAGATAGTGCAACTCTTGAATCGTATTTGACATAAATTGATTAGTTGAATTTCAGATATAGATACGATATGACATTTGCTGTGCCGTGTTCCTTCCGCAGATCTCATGACAGAGATGATGGACATGTCAAGTGACCTGGTTGGCTCTGGGATCCCCTTCCTGGACTACCGCATGTATGCAGAGCGGATATTCTTTCCTGGCCATCGCGAGTCCCCATTGCGCCGTGACCTGGACGTGCAGGAGTGCCGGCGGCAGACTGTAGAGCAGGGCCTGGTGCAGCTGTCCAACCTGCTCAACAGCAAGCTCTTTCTCACCAAGGTAAAGAACGCTCTGCCTCATTAGATTGGCAAATGCTCCTTGTGTCAGCAGTGTAACGATTTTGTATTGCATGCAAGGTCCATTTCACAGAAAGATTAACATAACATCAACGAGCGGTATCTTGAAAGCATTTCAATGATGATGTGGTGAAATAATACATAAACTGCCTGTTGACCTTGCTTAGTTCATCCATACCCTGGAGAGCCAGCGAACCTTTTCGCCACGGGACAGAGCATATGTAGCCTCTCTGCTGACTGTGGCTCTGCACGGCAAACTGGAATACTTCACAGACATCCTTAAGACCCTGCTTAATGACCTGGTGGAGCAGTACGTGGCCAAGAACCCCAAGCTCATGCTCAGAAGGTGAGAGATGATGAGCAGAGGTATTTCAGTGAAAGGGCTGTGACTGGCATTTTTCTTAAAAGCACTAATATAAACAATGAGTAAACATTAAGTAGTGAAGTGCTACAGTGTGTGAAGTAACTGAATAACATCTGCTCTTTCTCAGAACTGAGACAGTGGTAGAGAAACTCCTGACCAACTGGATGTCCATCTGCTTATACGCCTTTCTACGAGTGAGTCTTAGGCTATAACTGCGTGTACTTACTGATGGAAATGAGCCTTGTGGGAATGGTAGAAACAATCTGAACCTCCAATGCATTCTGTGCAGGACTCTGCAGGCGAGTCCCTCTACATGCTTTTCAGGGCCATAAAGCACCAAGTGGACAAAGGCCCGGTGGATGCTGTGACGGGGAAGGCCAAGTACACCCTGAATGACAACCGCCTGCTCCGAGAGGACATAGAGTACCACACTCTTGTAAGAAAATCCCCCGGATGCTGTTTTAGGACTTTCGGGATAACGGCACTCTGGGCAGGAACATGACAATTTTATTAATTGTGCCATGTTCTTGTGTGCAACCTTAAAATTGTTAGAGAAGTTCTCTTGCGCTAAGCTCGTGATCTTGGATTGAGAATACCTTGTTACATATTTGACATTGATAGCACCTTGGCGTGTTGAAGGTTAATTCACTGCCTGAATCTTTTTGTATTTGGACAGACCTTGAATGTGCTGATGCAGGGAGGTATGGACAATGAGGCACAGCCTGTTCCGGCAAAAGTGCTGGACTGCGACACTATCACACAGGTGAAAGAGAAGATTCTGGACCAAGTTTACAAAGGCACCCCTTTCTCCCACCGGCCACATACAGATTCCCTCGACCTGGGTGAGCTCAAGAAGTACTTATTTCTTGGCCTAGCAAGCAGGAATGTTATTAAGCCTATCAAGAATTTGGATCTTATTGCCTGCGTTTTGACAGCTTCCCTTGTTAGGAAGTTTTGGGTTTGTTCTCAAAGTCCGCAAATATTTTCAGCATTTCGATGTTGCAATCCAGCTGAATGTGTTCTCGAGCTGAGCTCTTGTACTTCTGTGTTTGGGCATGTTCAGAGTGGCGGTCAGGTGTGGCAGGCCATCTAATCCTCTCAGATGAAGATCTGACTTCTGTGGTTCAGGGAAGATGGAAGCGCCTCAATACCCTGCAGCACTACAAGGTGAGTCCTGGCAAATCACTGTTCATGAACACATTCTCCCAGAGTCCCAGAAAGGGCAGAAATGAGATTCCTGCTGCCACGAGAGTAATTATGATGTCATTCTAGGTAATTTAAGCACAGGTGGTCCTCAAGTTGTGAAGTATCAACTTATGACCATCTGGACCTACGACAGCCATCCCATGAACCCTATTATTCTTTAGATTTTTTTTTTTTTTGACATTTGGTTGTAATGTCTAACGATGTCTGTTCTTTGTTCTATGGCACCATCAGTTGGCCATAGAACGGAGACAATGGTTGGCTGCAAGGCACCCAAATTTGTTTTTTTTTAGGTATTTTGTTTACAAACCATTTTGCTTGCCATTCCCTTCAAGTTACTTTTTATTTACAATTGTTTGAAAGAAAAAAGTGAGTTTTCAATATTCTTTAATGAATACATACACACAGGGTCATGGCAAACCGGAGCCTATCCTGGCAACACAGAGCGTAAGGCTGGAGGGGGAGGGGACGCACCCAGGACGGGACGCCAGTCCGTCGCAGGGCACCCCAAGCGGGACTCAAACCCCAGACCCGCCAGAGAGCAGAACCCGGCCAAACCTGCCACGTCACCGTGCCCCCTCTTAATGAATACATTATAGTATTAAATACCTGTGCTTCATAAATGGAGATTATCAATTAATGACAAAGGCTGTCAGAATGCACCCCCCATTAAGTCTGACAAATTAAGTCCCGTGAAATCTAGTTGAGTGATGTTAGCTGACTTGGAACTGATTCCACCTTTTTGAAATAACAAGCCTAAAATGTAACATGCATATATATCCTTTTGGCTCTTCATGTGACCAAAAAGTAGACATGAACAGTAAAATAAGTTTGCTGTTGAATATTCATCTGACACAAAATGGACGTTGAACGGCTCATTGTGTTTTGCTTGTTGTCCTCCTTGACCTGTCACAATTTTGTTTTGGTCTCCAGGTGCCTGATGGTGCCACAGTGGCATTGGTTCCCCGCCACAGCAAGCACATCCACCATGATAACCACGACTATGTGGCAGGAGAGAGTAAGTTACTGTGCATCAAAATATACATCACATTCCACATTGTATAGTTACCTAGCCTGTCTGTCTTCTCTGTACAAGAGAGATTTGTCCATGCAGGAATCCGCAAGTGCCGCGTCCCAACAGGGTGCTGCTAGCGCTACAGTCGTGTCCCCAAGGGGAAACGGACACCAGCCTTATGACTACCTCTTGCCTCCACACAGAGACACCCATGCTGGAGGATGCGGATGAGGGCGGGGTGAGGTTGTGGCATTTGGTGAAGGCTAGTGAAGAGGCAGAGCTGCCCAGGCACCGGCGTGGCAGCCTGAGGGAGAGGGAAAGAGCCAAGGCCATCCCTGAGATCTACCTCACCCGGCTGCTCTCAATGAAGGTATGCACCCTGCAATACGCACAGTGGTCCTGGGATGCTTTCTGGGAAGGACCTGTGGTGTTCGGCTCAAAAGTAGAGCTCAGGAAGGCCTGTACCAGTCAACCATTCCTCTATTTTTACTCCAGGGCACGCTGCAAAAGTTTGTAGATGACCTGTTCCAGGTGATCCTCAGCACTAGCCGACCTGTCCCTTTAGCTGTTAAATACTTCTTTGACCTACTGGATGACCAGGCTACACATCATGGCATCTCAGACTCTGAGACGATACACATATGGAAAACCAACAGGTAGGAAATCTTAGCTGTTGAATGTACAATGTCCAACTACCAATAAACTCTATAATTCAGATTTTCATCAGACTAGACTTCGTAAGAATAGTGCTAGTGTATCTGCCAGTGTTTCACACCAAGTTTATTTATTTTTATTTTTTTGTATATTTTCTCCTCTCGTAATCAATTGGCTTTTTTGCTCAAGTTTGCCTTTGAGGTTCTGGATCAACATCGTCAAGAACCCGCAGTTCATTTTTGACGTTCAGGCCTCGGACAACGTGGATGCCGTGTTATCTGTGATCGCCCAGACATTCATGGACTCCTGCACCATTGCTGAGCACAAGCTTGGCAGGGTGAGCTGAGCAGAGAACATTAAGCAGAACCACACGTGCGTTTGTACCTTCCTTAGAGCTCACTTTGTTTCCACCTGTTTGGTTCAAGGACTCGCCTATTAACAAGTTGCTGTATGCCAGAGACATCCCCCGGTACAAGCAGATGGTGGAGAGGTGAGGATCGTTGTCAAAATGGCCAGCGAGTCGGGCAAGGGGGACTATGGAACTGCAGGTCATTTCGTAGGTGGACAGGCAGGCACCAGCAGGGAAAGTAAAAAGGGAGCCTGACCGGAGGACCAGTTCCAGTGATGGCTCAGATATCTAGCTGCAGACAAAGGAGAAAAATCACAATAAGAACTCGCCCGAGTCATAGATCCAGACGATGGTCGTTGTGTTGCCGAAAACTGCAGCCAGCTATCACGAGTGCTGTCGTATCGCAACACATTTGTCACGGTTCTTCCCCATGTCTGCAGGTACTATGCAGATATTAGACAGACCATTTCTGCTAGTGACCAGGAGATGAACTCTGCTCTGGCAGAGTTGTCCAGGGTAAGGAATGCACTTACATTTCAAGTATTATTACCTTCAGTAAACTTCCTGATAAGGTGGTGTTTTTTTTTTTTTAAAAACAGTTTTATAGCCGCACGCTTATTGTAGGCTATTAAAGAACTATAACACAAATGGCCAAATATAGGTAATTATTAGAATATATTCTGAGATGATTACATGAGCGATATCCTGTTTTTATTTGAAGTTACATGCATTGCATTTAGAAAGAAAATATTGTTACTTAGCTTTTTTTTTTATATACAGTTTTTGTAATTCAGAAAGCTTTATCTAAATTAGAATGTCTTCCTCCATCTGCTATGTATGAGTTTGTCCTTGTATAAAATTCAGAGCTCTTTGATTTATGAGAACATTTGGCATTAGCAGCTGTTTGAAATATTTCCACTGCGTCTTGGTTTTTTATCGTTAGGATTGGAGCTGAAAAAAATGCATGAAATTGACTGCTTTATAATGTAACTCATCAGTTTTGTATTTACTCAGAATTACTCAGGTGAATTGAATTACCTTGTTGCCCTGCATGAGCTATACAAGTACATCAACAAGTATTATGACCAGGTGAGTTCCAACCCTTGGATTTGCACTCTGGAGACACCTGTGGCTCTTACCAAAGGGAATGTGTTACATCACTACTGACAATGACAAAGACAAGCTGTTTTCTTTCTTGAGTATTACCATTTTTTCTAGATAAACTGGTTGTGTCCTGTCTGAAGGGTGCATATATTATTCCCATTTTCTCTCAGATCATCACTGCCTTAGAGGAGGACACCACTGCCCAGAAGATGCAGCTGGGTTACAGGCTCCAGCAGATCGCTGCAGCTGTGGAGAACAAAGTGACTGACTTGTGATGGGGAGGCAGGAGGAGCCTCAGCACTGACATGGGAAGAGGAGGAGGTAGTTTGAAGGGAGTTGAGGAGGCACAAGCAGGAGACGGAATGGAATTTAGAGGTGAAGCATGATCCTCTCCTATTTGCTCTAGACCACGATGGTCTACGGATGGAACGAGGAGCTCTCCGAGAGCCAAGGGCAGGGGCGGTTCCTACTCCTGCCTCCTCCTGCATTTTTCTTTAACTTTCTCTGAGAGCAGATAGAAACCAGGAACCTAGCAAGATGCAAAGGGACATTCCTTCAGATTCCTCCAGAGCTTTTCAGTTCCACTGATTAAAGGATGACGTTTCAACACAGCACTAATGTTGCACAAGGAAGGTTGAAACAGAGTAGGAAAAAGACGAGAGTTTCAGATGAGCAATTCTTGGTTCCCATTGTCAGTAAGTGATGCACGTCCATGCGAAATGTTGCCGGTCCAATTTTTAGCATCTTTAGGAAGTATTCATACCTTTCAGCCTGAACTAGCTGATGTCAGGCCATTTTATTGCTGATGACTGTATTTCGGGCGTTACTGGTGCATATGCTCAGTTTTCTTTGTAATCTGCATTTGTTGCTTCATGTAGTGGTATAATGAATATGGCCAGAGGAGACGTCCTGAGAAACAGATGAGGGCAAGAAGAGGACCTTGAGTTTTGCTTTCAGATCCAAGAGATCACATTCCAGCCTGGCTCATAAAGCAGCATCACCAGCACTCCTTTCTTGGAGAACTGTTCCAGTAGTCTGAAGTCAGGCTTCTTGTCCTGACTTGCATTACATTTTTTAAAATCAAGTCTCTCACAAGAAATGACTTGCAGAAAGTTGTCATTTTTAAGTGTGTGTGTGGAACGTTTTCTTTCAGATACATTTTACACTGAAACCTTAGTTGGATTTTAATGTTCCCATAGGTAATCTTAGCTGCCCATCACTCTCATTGGAGCCATTACACTGCTGATATCCGTCCAGGCATTAAAAAATGTATGACGTGTACAGTCAAGACAGTGGGCTTGAGTGAACGGCTTATTCCGTTTGTTCTTTTGGTGCAACAAGAATGGATAACAAGTAACTGTAATTATGGATGAGTTAGGCTAGGGGCTTTTCCGTCAGCAACGAGAATCAGATTTCTTGTCCATAATTAATTGATATGTTATGCTAAGGATGACTAAAAAAGTGACATTAAAACTGCTGGAGAAAAATTAATTTATCATCCACTAGGTTAGTGTGGTCCCTTGAAATCAGTTCTATCCATTCAGTGTTACCAGTGTTTTTGCTGGTTTATTCTCAAAATGGTTGGCTGGGGGGGGGGGAGGCTGCTATATTAGAAAGCCCCAGAAATTGTACAAAACTTGTTTGCTTGCTTTCTTTTTAAAGAAGGGTAGTAAAGGTACTTGGATTTGGGTTTAGACCAGTACAAAGTTATTGGAGTATGGATGAGTATCATCTGCTAAACCGTATACCTTTGTGTATAAGAATATGAGCCTTTTTCTTTTATTAGGTCTTTTATTATTGATTTTTATTGGTAAGAGTCACTGGAGGAATGTTTTCACCATTTTAACAAGTTGTACATTAGAGGTTGCATTTCTGTGCTTATTAATCTTATGCAGTTTCTAGATGTCTGGAAATTGCAGCAAGTTTATCTATTTTTCCCCATTAAGGTACAAGTTTTCTTTCAACACTGTGCTGCAAACACCACTTAACATTTTCTCATCCGGTTAGCTGCACAAATATTTTGGCGCGCAGAGAACAGCGAAATGGTTCGAAAGAGGCCGGGCCTTTGCTGAAACAGTGTTCATCACACCCAAAAGCGCATCAGGCAGGCACTGCGATGAGGCTCTCCTGTTACCATCTCTCTCGCACGCAGTCTGAAACCGCTTGTCCTAAGCGGGTTTGCGGCAAGCCGGAGCCCAACCCGGTAGCACGGTGCAAGGCTGAGGGGGGGAGGGGACACACCCCGGACAGCACGCCAGTCCGTTGTAAGGCACCCCAAGCAGGACTCGAACCCCAGAGCCACCACACCCCCCTGTCAGTATGAGAGACGAGCAAATATGACATATATATATATATATATCACAGGACTCAGTGTATTGTGCTCTCTTGTATTAAAGTTATTTATTGAAGTTAGATTTTTAAAAATAAGCAGTAATTTAATCTTGTCATATGTTGCATACTGTGATGACATGCTTTTAAGGATATGTATAAAAATACTGTTACCATGGCTTTGTAATATAACAGAAGTGTTTTGTATATTTGTTACTGTCCTGTAAAAATGTCAGAAGATGACAGATTGAAAGTAAGACCTGCAGTCAACAGAGCACCTTTACTGTAGCAGTCAGTTTAGAGCTGGAATTAAATTGCACATTTGGTGTCCACAATTCTTATAAAACAAATGAAATGATAATAATTAAAAATTATGGCTATGTGTACCAGGAGGACATTTTACGTGTGTCTAAATAGGCACAGAATAGTTGTGATTTACAGTGTAGTAACCCCTCCCCCTCTATCTTCCCATGCCTTATGGGTGCTGCCTCTCCTGTGTTTGGTTTTATGAGTCAGAGACTGTTACTTTTCCAAGGAATCATGACCAAATGAAAACCGTATACTGGCTTAGACTTGTTTCAAAAATCTGTCTTAATGGTTAACAAAAATGTTCAGGACAAAAATACATGTTAAAGTTTACTATTAACTGACGTGTGACGAGTAATCGGTGTTTGACAGTGTTGATTTGTTCTGGTTAATGCCAGTTCCGGTGCAGGGTTGACTGAAGTGATCTCGGAATATAATTAAGGAAATGAGTTCAAATGCTGAAATGAAATAAGCCACACATTAACATTCTCCCCCCCCCCCCCCCCCCCAAGTGAACGGTTTGTGTTTTCCATTTAGTTTTTGTCTATAAAAATTAAATGGCAATAGAAAAATAAGGAACTTTGAAGGGAGAAAGTGTAACTCTTCTGGTAGGATGTACTAATGGAACTATGTAGAGCAGGCTCTGCGGGGAACACTTTTTCTTTTTTTTTTTTTTAAAAAATTGTTTGTTTCTCAAATGAATCATTCTCTGTTAATATCACTGTAAATAATGATTTCATAAGGCCGACTTGTAGCTACTAAACCTGTTTAAGAAAAATTCCTACAGATGGTAACATAATAAAGACTGGTAATTTTACTGAATCTGGCTCTTTCTTTCATACTGTTTTCTGATATTTGCTCAACTTACAAATACAACTTCAGATCTTCTAAAGTCTGTGAATCAGTGTTTCCATACCTCCATAGTTTTACACTTAAGACACAATTGATAAAAACAACATAAAAGATGCTGATAACTTTTCATTTTTTCACAAATCCGTTTTGGTCTGTAAATAGTTGATGTTCTCCCTGTATCTGCGAATGTTTCCTCTCACTTCCTCCTACAGTCCAAAGACTGGAGTTTCACAGTAGGCTAATTGATGCCCTACAGGCAACTTATAATGACCAATGTGTGAGTGTGACTATCCCTGTGATGGACTGGTCTGGTACAAGGCCCAGTATTTTTGGGATAGGCTCCAGACCACCACAATCCTCCAGTAGGTCATCAGTGGTGAATGAGTAGTGCCAATCTGCATTTTTGATAAATGGATGTGCAAGAACAACTGATATTTTTACATGGAAAAAAAAGAGCATTTTCCATCTTATTACAATCCACAGATTCTTTTATGGAAGCAGATGTTTCTTTATCGGAAACAATCGTTTTTATGGAAATGGGTAACGGCAGATGATGCCGGTTTCTTCTAGTGTGCGGGCTGAGCGACTGGATGTGGGATTTTTGCATATTTTCCCTGTGCTACTACAGGTTTCCTGCTGGTGCTCTGGTTTCCTCCCACACTTACATTTCTTCTATTTCTGGCAAACAGGTGACTCTAAAGGACTCGTCGTGTGTATGTGTTGCATTACCTGTTGTATTAAAGCGAGAACGTTTGTAGAGAGTTGTGTATTGGTATCAAATACTGGCTGAAGGTGTCAACTGAATACACACCCAGTACTAGTTTAGCTAATCATTGGAAGTGGCTGGAGAAAAGCGTCCGTTAAACGAATAATGTGCGTGAAACGTTGTGTCCGAACACGAAACCTGAAGCGGCAGTTTAGTTTTCCCGTCACAAGCCCGAGTCCTTAGTTTAAAAATGTCGGACCTAGAACAGGTACAAAAAAAAAAGGACTCCTCCGTTGCGGAGTGGAAATAAACGATAATTAAACGCGCCAAGACCTGCTCACTCTGCTCTTACTCTGCTGCAAAAGCTACGGAAGCTGCGAGGGTCCATGTACGTCAGGTTGATTACCATGTGAAAGAGACGATGAGGACATGATTATTAAGGTGAAAAACAACTAGAATTACCCTCACAATGATTTAACCTGGTGGTGGGTTTTTTAAATTTTTTTCTTTTTTACTCTGTACTGTTATACTTGTGCTGCGTTGATACATAGTTGGATTCAAACCAGCAAACTTCAGACAGCTGTCACCAGATACATTACCTGCTGCCCCAACATATTTACTTGTACTATTCATATGCAATATATCTATGCTGCTTGATAAATGGTTCGCTGTGTATGAGGTTCCCCCTTTAGACGTGTCCCGCAGCGTCCCGTCGTCCTACGCGAAAACGCCATGCAGCCCTGTCCCCAACAGGTGGCGGTATGTGCTCACGTCAGTGTCGCCAAATAGCCTTTAACCCGAAATCGAACTATTTTGCGTGACAAAGGGATGCTGCGGCGCCTTGTGTTCGCGCACAACCCGCGTTCTAGAAAAAAGGACCGCATGTGAACCAGTGTGTGTGTGACGCGTGAAGTCAGAGTGAGCAGCTGACGGGTCGCGCAGCTCCTTCTCCGCGCGACGGCCATTCCAAGCCGAACCCGGATGCGGAGGGGGCGAGGGCAAGGAGGGCGAGCCGCGGCTAATGCCCGACCGACACAGCGGAGGCAGGGAGCGCGAACACCCGAAGATGGACTGATCGCCTCTGCGTAACAGCCTGGCTTTTCGAGCGTCACTCTCGCTTTGATTTTTCAAACCACGAAACACCAGCGTTCACCGTTTCGTCTTGCTCCCATACCTAAATATATCGGTGCCAAGGAAAAAGAAAGCGAAGCGGGCGAGCTAGCTAACGAGCTAGCTAGCTAGCCGGCAAGCGGCGCGGCTTAACTCGTCTGCAGTTCCGCTCAGCACGAGCCGAGGCCGCGCTTCTCGCGAGCTGCGCCACGTTCTCTCAGGTTCGTAGGAGCGGCCTGTGGCCAAACCGAGGGTACTGGGAAATGCATGCGCCGCGGCGCGCGAGACGAAGCGAAGGCGACTGTGAAAGAGTCCGAAGCTCCGCGGGCGGGAGCGCGCTTTGTCGTCGAGGTCCGGCACTGCGGATCGTCGCTAAGGCTTAAGCCGCCGCCGCCGCCGCCGCTGCTGCTGCTGGTCGCCTCGAGTGCGTTTAGCTGGCGGGACAGCGCGGGCCGCACTGACACACGACACGCGACTCGCTGAAATACACTAGACCGTGAGGAGAGCTCCTCACGCGCCTCCTACACCCACTTGCAAATAAAACGACGCGTTTTTTTTTTTTTTTTCCTTCCTTTTTTTCTTTTTCCTCACGGGGTGGGAGTTGTTAAGTTCGCTGTGACACCTGAGATTCGTGGCGGAGCCTTTGCGCGTCTGTACCACTCCGTCTCGGCTAAAGTCTGGCGCTTAGTCTTGGTTTTGTCCGAGTTGTGCGTCGCTTTGGACGAACGGGTCCGCTAAAATGAGTAAATGTGAGTGTAGTCAGCGAGGCAACGGCAATTTTGATGAGAAGAAGGTCAAAATGTCCGGTTTAGCCGTCTCTGATTCATGTTACATGATGATGGTCGTGCTGTTTGTTTTTTTTTTTTTTTTTTCCCTTCAAGTTCAGTTTACACAAACGTTTGAATAGGCCACTTAGGTTCATTTTATGTTTTTAGTATTCATACCTAAATCTGTCAAAATCACATATAAATAATATGAGTGGTGAGCACTGTGCTGTCCCTGCTTTCTGCATGTGAGGATGTCTGCCATTTTGAGAAATATGCATTACATCTTGTACAGGACTGCAGACCCCCCCACACACACACCCACCACCCATATACATATATATATTATAGGAGGAATATGTGTACACACACATCTAAGCATAAAGAGCAAAAAGTAGGCAGCAGGTGGTGTAGCGGTTGGAGTCGCTGCCCTTTAGGTTAAAGGACCACGGTTTGAATCCGATCTCCACTTGTACCTCGAATGAGGTACTTGTCCTGAGTTGCCCCAGTTAATTTACCCAAATGTGCAAATGGTCGTACGTCTGGAGGGTGCCAGTCGTACGAATAAACGTAAGTTAAAACCCCACGTAAAGATGAGCCCGCATTTGGCCGGTGCTTTTCTCCAAGGCCCCTCTGTACGAAGGTATAAAAACGAAAAAAAGGCTCTCGAAAAGAGTTTGCGGTGTCGTTGTCTGAACGCGATGGAATATCCGCGCTGTGTCCGTGTTGCAGCGAAGGCGATGGAGGCCTCGGAACAGGCCGGCCCGGACGTCGGCTCCCAGGAGGCGAACCCCGTTTACCTTCAGCAGTTACGGGAGCTCGACATTCCGGAAGAGGCGGCGAAACAGGTATGCGAACTGTCGGTCTAGCGCTGAACATCACTCGACGCCGAACATCTCGCCTCATTCATCCGATACCTGGTAAAGTGCACACTTTTCCGGTCAGGCTGGTTTTTGCTTAAGCAATTCTGCTCGGAAAGGTTATAATTCAGCGTGCCATCTTGAATTCACAAATCACGGTTTCTGCTCTGCACTTTTAACAATAGTGGATTATTTATTTGTTTTTTATGTGCCCTGGGTCAGTTCGAAGGTCTGTTAATACTCATTTCCTTTCTCCAGGCCCTAATACACACCAGAAACGTTTCTGCCGAGGAAGCGGCCATCTACTACTTCAACAAATTAGAAAATGAGGTGCTCTGCTACTAGTTTCCACTGTTACGTCTGAACATTGTAAATGTCATCGTTTTAACTTCGTAACCTTTCTTTTTCTAGGAAGAAGGGGATGAGGACTTGACGTACAAGATGGTGTTTGTTGTAAACATGGACCTGTCTATGGGCGTGGGAAAGGTTGGTACTTTTTCACTATGGCTCAGTCTGTTCTATTAGATATCCATCGCTTAAAAACTGAGCTAATTCTCTTCGCTCTTTCTTCGACTAGCTTCACTGGGGCAATCAGATATATGATTTATGAAAATGTCTAATTTCTCTTACAAAACAATTAAGTGCTGTACTTCATTTGGTGTTGCCTTGATTTTATACTTGTTTTATTAATTTTGTGACCTCAAGGTCTACCCTTCCAGTGGAAAGTAGTGGGACTCAGACATGCCTCGCTGTCTGGTACTCAACAGGAAATGGCAAATTAAGTTAATTTTAAACTTGACCTCCTGTATTTTTTTTACATGTATGTTTTGCTGTCTAGAACACATTGTTTTCTAGTAATTATGGTATTACACATTTCATATTCGGACTGTCTGGTTACCAGAACTGTGGAACTGGACTTCACTGCCTTAGCTCTTGTGTATGATGCTCAGGTGGCGGCACAAGTGGGACATGCTGCAGTGGGTTTGTATCAGGCCCTTCAGGAGAAAAACAGCTGGAGGGAAATGGCCTGGAAGTGGGATCATGCTGGGTAAGGGCTTCTTGGAAAGGGAGACCCTGTAGCAAAAAGACACGCACATCTCTTTTTTTTGTATCCTCCAGATATTGAAATTTACCAGATGAAGTTGGGGAATGGTATATAGACTTTGATTTAATTTGTTTTTATGAATGTGATGTGCAGAGCAAAGAAAGTGGTTCTCCAGGCCACTAATATGGCACATCTGCTGGAGCTCCAGGCTTTAGCCATGAGTCTTAACCTACCTACTTACCTGGTTCAGGATGCTGGACGGACTCAGGTGAGCCATTTATCACCGTCTGCTTCTTATGCAAAACTCAAATCTGACAATTTTTTTTTCAGTTAGACAAAATATTATGGATTGTTTTTTGCTTCTCCATTACTGGTGTCTGCTACTGTAAAGAGAACACTTTTAAAAAAATCCTGTACAAATGATATATGCAAAGTATGTAAATAACATGCAGATAGCAGATCATTTTAACAAGTTTGGAATGCAAATGTGAACACTGCTTGTGGCCCTGGGTAGGTGGAGTCTGGCTCTCGGACCGTCCTGTCCATCATTGGCGAAGAGGAGATGGTGAACAATGTGACTGGGAGCTTAAAGTTGCTGTAAGGAAATGAGCGGGGTGGTGCAGCTCTGCGGTGTGTTGGCACACAGGCAGCAGAGGGCAGCAGCTGGATAGAGCACAACGGTCTCTACATGCAACAGTGTTTAAAAAAAAAAAAAAAAAAAAAAAAAAGGAAAAACATACACCAGACTCAGCCATTTTTATTCTACCCCCTTTCCAGACCACGGACTGGAGGTTATAGGAAAGGAATGCTGCATAAGTCTTAAGAGAAGGACTGGTTCTACAGCTCATTCTAGCTGACTGAAAGGAATTGGCTTTAGAAAGTGTGACGCCTAAATTTAGGTAAAACAGATTGTCCAAATTTATATTAAGAAAGAAGTTCTGCAAAGAAAAAAGATTAATCAAATTAAATTTAAAGTCAAAAGCTAAAACATTTATGATCATTTCTCATCTCAGTCAAAATTATTTCGTTGGAGGAATGGGAAGGAAAAATACCTAAATATGTTGATTGTTGAAATAAAGTACTTAGTGTAAGTCTTGATCCAGTTTGTTCTACTGGCAAACCTTTAAAAACTGGAATTTTTATCTCCCTGTAAATGTAATAAAGAAACTTTTGTTATGTATACATTTTTGACATTAAGAGCTATGCTGACAGATAAGAGTTCATGTTGTTGAATGGCTGTCCTTCTGCACCTTCAACCTTTTGTTACTTTTTTCTGTTGTTCTTTTCAAATGACTTCTTAAACTGCATATTCTCATGTTTAGGGAAGAATATTTTGTTACTGGCCTCTCTGACATGTTTCATTTAATGTTATTGATAGGGAGTGTGTTTACAAGGCTGCTGCATGATACAGTTTGTGGAAAAGATGTGTGGCACTGATTTCACTACATCCTAATATAACTGATTTTTGTTGTGAGGATTGTGCATGATCATTCATGGTACCTACAGAAACAAAAAGCATGAAGTGTGTACAGTTCCTTCTACTGCATAGGGAGCCAGTCTGCAGTCCAGGAGGAGCTGCCACACAAAAACAAAAAGTTGGTCATTGCCCTCAGTTATCCAAAACCTAGATTTGTCTTATTTGCTGTTAGAATTGTTTGCCTTCATTATATTATTGCCAGCTCTATTTTTAAAGGATGTGCTGAAGAAAAACTGTAGCATTTTACATGCTTGTATGTGAAACACTACTAGTGACATGAGAACATGGATGATAAAATTCTTATGAAAGTGATGGGAAAATGACATTCTTGCACATTAATATAAATTTAAGGTGACTGTTTAACAGTTGCAGTTGTTTCATTATTAAATGTATGACTTTTAATGCTGCCTGTACCCTAAAAATATCACACTCTGGTTTTAGTTGTTTCTCTTATGACATTGATTTCAGTCCAGTCTGTCCTCCAAGTACAGTCCTAGCCGTGAAGTATCACAACCCTCTTTCTAGGTAGCAGTGCCTTTCCGTTTAAACAAATCAAAAAATGTTAAAGTGCATTTGGAAGTATATGTTGTAGAAATGATTTAACGGAACAATAGTCGGATTAGCACAGAAATGTAACAGTTGTGCCTGGGGAACGCTTGGGGGTGAAAAACAAGGTGACAAGTGGCCGCTGGCGGACGCCAATGGCGACTTCCTTGCTTGTATGCAACGTGCACCATGTGACCTGACTGTATCGGTATGTCGCCTGTTCGGCGAGCACAATAGCGGTATTGTGGAGCGCAGCCTCGCTTTCACACGGTTGCTAGGATACCCTGAATGGAGTTCCATAGACCAGATATGTCGTCACGTGTTTCGCCTAGGCCGTCGAACAAAGGTTATCCTGTTGTTACAACACAATCTTAACCCAGAATATTCTTCCACGGGAAAGAGTAGTTCCGGCGGCTACGTTGCTTCTTTTATTTCGATTATACTGTAAAAGAATCCATTTTTAAATACCTATACGTTGAGCAAAAGGCCAACTGTTCTACGCCACCATTCCATTTCTGGTCAACCGTCAAGTACACGATGTACCATTTGACATTTGTTTAGCACAGGCGTTCGAAAACGATGTAAAACTCGGGGTAAACTGGATTACAAAACTTTCAGACACAGCGAAATTCACTGTGAAATTAATATATTTACGTTGTTGACTAAGCGGAAGATATAACCTATGCCGCATACCGAAATGATATATTATCGACAACACGGTAGCTACCAAAAATTCTATAAATCTCGTGCCGATTACGTCATGGACGAGATCGTGCTCCAACTTCCCCCTCCGCAAATGGATTCTAACACAGATCTCTTCAGAACAAGTCTGTTTAAATTCCATGAATTGTTCAAATTGCGTTAATACAAAGATTATTCCTGGAAACATAATTTCTGACTCATACACTTAAGTCCATCGAATAAAACTACTTGTCAACTGTTATCATGGCGTTAACGACAGCCCTGCGCATTCATTGCGCACAACAACAAGCATGTATTTTCACAAAAGCAACAAGTTCAGCATAATGCCCGGTCGTTTCTGTGATTTTTACCAAATGAATCACTAGAGATACTTCGATTTATAGGGCAAATCATGAAACCGACTGATGAACATACAATTCTCTAGAATAGACTAAGGGATCATACACAATGCTGTTACGTATCGTGATCGATAAATCGGAAAAACGAAAGTATTCCTGCACCCTTCTAAATGAAATCGGACTGTTTTATATAAAATTTGACCTGGAAAGAAAGCAACAACAACCAGCTTTCAGCATTTCGCTAACATATCCATGCCATAGTTATGAAACACGCTTCTATTCTTCTCTGCCGTGTCCCAGGTTTGGTGTCGCTTCCTCGCATTTGGTTCTAATCAGGCCGTTACAACACATGACGTCAAGTCGCCACGCAGCCAATCATTTCTTCCTTGAATCGCGCGACAGAGACAGACAGATAGCCAATCACATTTAAGATAAATTTTCCCCACCCTTCTCAAGAATATCCACCAGTCATTCGGGGTTGGACGTCGTGGGAGACATTTCAGAGCTCTCGCCTTTTAGTCCGTGTGACAATAGCTAATGTTAGCGAAAAACTACATCCAGGTTTTAGGCGACTAGCGTCATCAAACGAGAGGAAGGAAATTATACTTCAGCTGTTTGTTCTTCAGTGATGAACTTCCCCATATGGTTACAAGATATCCATTCAGTTGGTTTTTGATTTATTTTAGCGTGTTGCCCCCTTTGTGGCGTAGTCTCCAGTGGGTGCGAGGGACAGTTGTAGGAGGGAGTAAGTGGTAATTGAATACAACCAGAAAGGGACGGTCAGTGTTGCTGTCCAATCCCTTGCCAGATCCCACTGGAGCGATACCTCGTCTTCCATTCACAGTACTGATTAGGTGGGGCTGTCCCTACCTCTATGTCGTAGTCCCTGGGTGGGGGCCGTGGAGACCCCGTGTTGCTATAGTATGGGTAGCTAAAGCCATACGAACTACCAGCAATCGGTTTTCTTTTTTCGTAAAAGAATTTATGGAAAGCCGAATCAAAGTCCCCCTAAGACACAATTCACAATTCCACGACTTGTGTATTAGTAAGTAAAACAAATTCTCCCGTGTTGCAGAGGTTGATCCATGTTGTTGCTTTTCTAAATCCACATCACTGCATGCCGCCTTCGCTCCCGAGACCGCCACACTAACTGCCCAGACTGCAGCAGCAGCACTCACTCCCGCGTCGGTCTGCCACCTCTATGTAAGGTGACCCGCCCTCTTAGAACAGCGAACTAAGGGGAGAAAAAAAATCAGCGCCCTTTATCGTCCAATTGCTTGTTAGCGTTTCTGCTTTCTAATTTTGAGTGACATTTCTTCCGCCAATAGCAGAAGACGAATGGGATTCGCTGGCACAGCCCACCGATTAATAGGCCCCTGCACGTAAGCGTGGGAAACCCCGTGATGTGGTTGTGTGTCAGTTTCGGTGGGACCCACGATCGATGCCGGTTAGGAGAGGGGGGGGGATGGGCGCCACTGCGAATATTGAGGACCTGAGATAGAATCAGAGCCTTGTAACACATACAGCCGTACATCTCCCTTTATAAACACCGAGTATAAATTTTGTAAAGCGTTGTAATAAACTGATTCAGTCAGCAGGGTTTCAATGTAACATACTAGAGAGGTACTGTGTCCAAGGCAGGAAAAGGAATAAAACTTTCCCCTCTGGCGGAAGGGGGTTTAGAAGCCTTGGTAGGTACCCGGGAAAGAAAGCGCTCTTCTCGCGTACGCCTCGCAGGAAACACCGAGGGCGGAGGGGGAGGCCTGGATGTGTGATTCGCACTAATGTTGGAATACCATTTTATGTGAAATTCCAAGGAACGCGAATCCGACCGGAGCTGAGGGGGTATGTCTCACTAGGTGAGTTTTTAACTGTTATATTATTATTTTACATGGTATATAGATTTTTTTTTTTGCTGCTTGCCTGCTGCTAGACGTCTCCTTCTAGACTAATTTTCATGCACAACTTGCTTTTCGGTATCAACTTTTTGACTTGCTCTCCAGTTTCTGTATCACCTGTTTCTCCAGCGTACGTGTAAATGTATAATTTTCGTGACAATTTGACAACTACAACGAAGGGCAGTTTTTCACTTGGTCCAGTCCTCGTGCAGTCAGTGCCCTGCAATTCTGCTCATGTAAACAATGTAAACTTTTGTCGTTTTTTTTACTATATTTTCATGCATTGTTGTTTTGTGCTGCTATAAAAACGGTTTACGGCGAAGGGGCAGTAGTAGTGTATGTAAATATTTTATTCCAGGGGCTTCAAATAAAACCACGTATCGTATCCCCACCTAGCTGTGTGTGTGTGTGTGTTTTTCCTCTGGCTGTGCTATTAGCGTTAGCTTCCTAACGGGAAACAAGTTGATAATATTCCCTTGGCCGCGTATTTTGATGGGTAAACTAGTTGGGAAAAGGAGTCCAGTCGTGGGGGAAGCGAAGTAGTTTGATCATTAGCGAGTGAAGTGAAGTGTGTGTGTCATTGGCGGAGCCCTCGATGGACAGTTACTGGTCTAGCTCTCACACCACTGTCTGTGTGTGTGTGTATGCCATACAGTATGGTGATCTCTAGGTTCGACACCTTCTGTTTTCCTCCTGAGACCGAGAGCCATATTGATTCCCCGGCTATGAAGGAGCATTTTCGGAGCCTGTGTTAGTCGGCGAGCTGTTTGTCGCCTTGTGAATTTTCGGAGGTTTAACTTTGAGGGAAAAGGAAGGATCATCATGCAGCTGCCCGTTTCGTTTGTGAAGGCGCTGAGCCTGAGTGTCGGTGGAAATCGGTGTGAATTCCGACCTTGGCACTTGCACGGGCAGCTACTTGGCTGGAATCATTATATTTACTGCTAGAATTTGCAACCGGCGTGTTTGCTTTTCCTAATAAAGTTTTATGGCGAAGCACACGAACGGTGCAGTTTGTGTTCTTCCCAGCAGACGTTTAAAATGAATGCAGGTGATGTTCCGTCCGTGGTGGACAAGGCTTGCAGATGGCCGTTTGAACTTTCTCTTTCAGCGGGCTGGCCAACTCTCGGAGCGGTGACTTGCTTTTCTCCTTCTTCTTCTTCTCCTCCTCCTCCGCCGCCGCCGCCGCCTCCCCCCCTCCGGCAGTCCCCCTTCCTCTGTCCCCCTCCGAGGGGATGAGGAGAAATGGGTGGTATTTGCGAGGGGTGCTCGCGTTTCCTTTTTTAGACTCCATTTTTATTTAAACAGCAAGCGAGACGGGGGGGGGGGGGAGAGAGAGAGAGAGATTTGGCCAGTCGGTGTGGTGTATGAAAAAGAACAAACTTTGGAGCGATCAGAACCCAAATCGACACCAGCACAGTACACTTTCCTTACGTTTCCATCCGAATGAATTTTATTTCCCCAGTTTGGTATTCACATACATTAGAGAAGGTTGCTGTTTAGGGTATGCTCTACTCCTTCGTCTCGTACAGATTCGTAAAATGAACCAAAACATTTTTTTCCCCCCTAGTTTTGTTTCGATGGGAGTGGTAACAGCCCTGTCTCTAGACTTACTCTCCGTCGGTCATGTCCAGACCAGAGTGTTTTAATAATGATATAAAAGGAAATAATTTGCAGATCTATTCTCTGAGGAGCTGGACCACATTAACAAGTAAACTAGCTAGCACTTAATGTACATGAAGATGACAAACTTCTTTCTTATGTCACGAAGCCATCGTTTGGCCTCACGTCGTATTTCATGGCTTCGCTGGATTCAGCGTTCGCTCGTTATCGCTTCGTCGTTGTGTATGTAAAACCGCGTGAGGACCCAGGCGTGTTCTCGCCGTCGCGTATGACTTAGGTGTCCGCCGCACTGCCTGTATAATCAGTGTGTTCGCAGCGGCCGTGCAGTCGGAGTTTACGGCACTGGGCTCGAGTGCTTGTTGTTCCGAAGGAGGGATGTGGGGTGAGGGGCGAGTTTTGCTTGTTCTGCTCCGGCGCGCTGGGGTGCGTTGCTGGCGCGCGTCTGTTTAGTCTGCAGGCCTGGTCTGCTGAGCGGATGTGCGCGAGGGCTTGGCTCTCGCGGGTGACTCTAACGTCATCGGCGAACCGAAAGTGCCCCTGAGCGTAATGGAGGGGAGTCGTGTGGCCCACCATTTGCTTCACCTACATTCCTCTTCTCTTCGCGTGTGCCTTTCATCACTAACAACTTTTCAAAATAAACCATGGCGTCGGCACAATTCATACTGCATCAGTATTGGTACCAAGTATTTTATCCCAGTGGACAGTGAGTGTAATGTACAGAGGGTTGATGTCTTGCAGTCTGACACTTGCACGTACGTCGTACGGAGCCTACTCCTCCTGTTGTATTACCCTTGATCAAGGTCCTTACCCTGAATTAATACGGCGAGGGGGTGCAGTGGCACAGCGTGTTTGGCCTGTGGCTGGGGTTTGAGTCCCGCTTGGGGTGCTCTGTCTGTGTCAGACTGATGTCCTGTCCTGCCTGGGTGTGCCCCTCTCCCCCTCCAGCCTGACTTGCCGCAACCCCGCTTGGGTGGGACAAGCGGTTTTCAGACTGAGTGTGTGTGCGCGCGTGTGTACCTTCGCAGTATAAATGAGCGGTGCAAAGTTTATCTGACAGTATGAGAGATTTGGTTCAAATAGATTCTTTAGAACCCGAGTTTTCAATGAAAATGTTCAGAACAGTTGCTCTTGAGTGTATATTGACTGAGTTCCTGTGTTAACAAGGTCTTTTTTGTTTCCATTGGGCTTGCATTTTTACAATGTATTATGGGAGGAGTGTTAGTGATAGTTTGTCATTTCCTCATTGATTCTGTGTTTGCCAAGCAGTACAGCACCAGGATGCAGCAACTCCATTTTTGTGAGCGTCCCAAAGACCAACACTTTGATCTCCTATACAGGCAGCGTGAGGACATAGTTTTGTATGTGCCTGGAGTTTTCTTTCTGCCACTGTCGAGTTGTCCATTGGCTAGAGGACACATTCTCTGAGTGGATGTACTTGTCTTTTAATAGCTGTTGCAGTTCAGCTCTCTTAACCATTGGAAATATGCCATTCTCTCCTTCTGACCTGAACTCCTGTTGTCTAGAATACTCCAGGCATGGATAGCGCAAAAGCAGGCGTACATGTAAATTGGTGCTGTTGAAGCTGTGTTTATGCTAGTCTTCTCTTAAAATAGGATGGTATAGGATTTGAAATGAGTTTAAGTATGTGCATGTTCCTGTTTTCAAAAAATTGTTGCTTTTGATTAACTTTTTTTTTGAATAGTAAATTGTCATCTTCTGGTCTTTGACCTTGAGGTGTTAATAGAAACATTAAATATGGTTTTGATTGCTATACCTAACATAGTGAAGTCTCTACTGCTACTAGCTTTGTGTTTTTAAAGTTGGTCTTGGGTGAATTATTTTTTAATACTTTCCTTGAATTTCCAAGATGGTTCCAATCTCAGTTCTGAACATCCTCAGTAGAAAACGGCAGCGATAAAGCTCACAAGGCACAGTGCTAAGATCTGCTTTTAAAGTACACCTGATTGTGTCCTCATAATAAAGGACTTTAAAACCATTTGTGAAGTTGCTGATTTTTTTTTTTTTTTTTTTTCCCTCCTCTGTTAATTTATTAACCTACTAGGAGACTTTTATTGCATATTACTTCAGACTTTTACATGGTATTTTCTTTACGTGTTAATTTGGATGATTTGGTACAGTTAATTTATCCGTATTTTGTTTTCAACACTCTTCTATAGTACGGTGGTCGAGCAAGTCAGCAGACATGATTTGGCAGAACATGTATGCTAATATCTGGCCTGTTTTACACTCTGCATGCTCAGAAGATGTTTGCGAAGTGCATTGTGAATGAAACAGGATGTTGGCCTGTATCCAAGAGAAAAAGACAGGATTCCAGCACAGTACAGAGTAGGCTGGAGAAGGGGGAGGTGTGGAGGGTTAGGGGTGTGCTGAAACAGTCAATGGAAAAAACAGCCCCATCTTTTTCCTCCTATTACATGGCTGTTCAAATTACAGTCATTTGACTTAAAAACAGGGCAGGAGGGATCGAGGTACTGTTGGTTCATTGAGATCACGCACTTCAGGTTTGTTCCACAGTTGCATTTTGGGATGGGAAAGCTTCCATTTCAGTTGTGATTGTTGTTCCTAGTTGCTGAATACACAAGTAGAAATTATCATCATTTGGCATTATTTTTAATGTGTAATCTCAGTGATGCGAGGGAACTTGCAGATGCCTGTCAGGATCGAGCTTATACTGTTGTGAGAAGGAAGGCAATGAGAGGCACCACTTCACCATGTTATTTTTGTAGCCTGTGCTTGGCCCTAACCATGGCTACATCACGCAGTCGTCAGTGGCGACGGCTCAGACCTTTTATCTGCCTTGATAATGAGCGTGTGTGCATGGCTGTCTTACTCCGCAGCTGTTGTGTGTTGCTGGCTTCTCTTGCACAATGGGGCTAAACAAGTCACTATGATGCCTGCCTCTGTGCCTCCTGCTGATTGGCTGAGGAGCTCTGGAGCTTCTCCAATAAAGCAAGGTGTTTCCACAGGACAGACTCTGCACTGGGGATCTCTGTTGCAGGGGTCTTATGTGTACTTTGTTGCGTAGCGTGGGGATTCATGGGAGAATACTGAACGGGGGTGGTTGGGGGAGGAGGCGGCTGATGCTGTAACTTGCATCTTCCTTTGGTGTATAGTGCATGTCTTCTGCTCTTGAACAGCAGCTCATATTTTATAACCATGAAGGAACCAATTTTATTCCCTCTTGTAAAGGCACCTTCTAGATAAGAGTGTAAATACTCTTGCGAGATACACCTTGAGTCTTGATTTGGGATTTTTTTTTTTCCCCCCCCCCTTTACCCTGCACAGATGGAAGCAGCCATCTTAGTCGACGTGCCAGGATTCTTCTTTTGGATCCTGATGTGAATGCTGTGAAACAGTAATGCTGGCTTGAAGTTGTATTTCCCCCCCCCCCACCCCACCTTCATACAGCCACCAGTTATCTTTTTGACAAATGTCTGTTAGTATATAATTTTATTTAGCTTCTTCTGCTCCCAGTGAATAGCTTGGTATAATAAATCTCTAAAAGTTGGTTTATTCTTCTCTTTCACACGAACAAAACTATAGCCTGTCCAAAGGGCTTCTATTTCTTTACCCCCCCCCCCCCCCCAATTTTTTTGGACCACTACTGATGGCTTTACTATCCCTTTGTTCATATTTTTGGTGTGCGTATGTGGGTAATTCTTATATTCCTAATAGGAATGTACGCTGCATTACCCCCACACTTCTCATCCTTCTGTGTTTATCTCATATTTGGGTTTTCACTTCAAAGCACTTATGTGGTATTTTAATATTTAATACTTGGCAAATTACATTTCCATAGGGTAAGTCTGAGCAGATCTGGGTGGTTCCCCCCTCCCCCCCTTTCCTGTGGTGCTTTGCTAAGCGTTTGTAAGAAAAGTGAGTACTTGGAAGATGTGTTAATGTAAGTGAACAAAATGCTTAAATATTTTTGTTTCTAATGAGCAGGAGGTATTGGCACAGTATTTAGGGCTTTAGCAATTGACATAAAAGAAGAAACCGAAGGCAGAGCAATTGTTTTTGGGCTCAACTTTCCAAACAGAATGCTGCCTGAAGTCAGGTTTTACTTTTGGGGGAGGGGGCAGTCTTAGAAATGCGGCACTGCGATGCTTATACAACTGGTTTGGTCAGACTGAAATCGTGGGCCAGTTAACCTTTGTTCCATTTCACATTTCCTGAAACACAGCTGGACTGCTGGTGTAAAAGAGCCCTTCTCAGGTTCCTTGTTGGAGCCGATTTAGTGACTTTTGTAGCGCTATTTGTGTGCTGGGTGCAGACTGCCAGAGAGGTAAAAGTGTGGCACAGCAGAGGCTGGAGAGTGCTCACGTAGTGTATTTTGGAAGACGGCTGCTTGGTCTTTCCTCCCACTGCAGCAAGCCGCTTATATACTCGCCGCCTTTGCAAGGAAGCATGCTTATGGTCTAACTTATTCATGCCGGTCTTTGTTTGCATCCTACTTATTTCGAGAAAATTTCCTGGAATCTGTTTTAATTACTCATTAGTTTCCGGCAGACACAATCCTCTAAAATGGCAAATGCAGTTGTTTGCCGTAACTTTCAAAATATGTTTTTGAATGTTATCTTCCCATGGAGCTTCAATACACCTTAGACGATCTCCATTCGACACTGTGGCGAACATGTTTAGCCAGACATTTCCATTTTGGCCTTTGTGCTCAGTCACAACAGCCATTTCCTTTTGTTCATCCTTGTTTCCCCTTCATTTTGTCAGCGGGGTGCTAATGTAAATGAGGGACACATTGCTGTCTGACTTTTTGGTCAGTGGTGGAATTATTTGTTCGCCATGCAGATCTGACTTAATTCTTTGTCATTCCTTCTTTCAGAATGACTTTCTGTTCACTCAGGTTATTGCTGTCTGGTTTGCTTAGATCCAGGTTTTCTCCACACTACATTTTTAATGTCTCTTTGAACACTATACTGGTGGTTTTAAAACTGCAGAAGACCTTGTTTGGGGCTGCGTAAGAGACGGCTGTTTTGTCCTCGTCCCTCTTCCAAGCTTCCACCTTGGCTTCACAAGGAATGGCCTTCAAGTCTGTAGGGCTGTGGAAAGAAGCTCATCAAGACCCACAGCACTTGCTCATGGTTTCATGATAATGTTACATGCATTTCTTTGTAGCAATGCTTTTAAAATGTATTTTTTTTCGGGGGTGCTTTTTGCAAAAAAAAGAAAAAAAAGGAAAGCTTTGCTTTGTCCAGGCAGTCTGATATCCAAATTAAGTATCCATGTGCTGTTTAGCGTTGTGAGCTGTTGCTACCTAAAAGATCTGTGTAATTTTTAGCCAGGGAGCACACAACTCGCATAATTACGGAACTGGATAGTTGGTTGATTTGCTGTAGTAAATGTGACCAAAACTTGCAGTTTTTTAATGTTTACTATATACATATGCACAGCAGTATTTCTGATTTTTAACCTTTTTGTATTTACAGTGATTGTAGTTAATTTTGAAGATTGATAAAGCAATATCATCTAACCGTATAGTTTTTGTTATTTCATATTAAATGACTGTTTTAAGTAGCTAGCTGATTCTTCATGTATTGCTGCTTGACTTTTGGACATCTGGGCTTGAATGTCTGATCACCACCTACAGCCCAGCTTCTCCGTAACCAAGATTCTTCACCTTCAAGCTGGTTCATAACTTCTGTTGCCCAGTCTGTCATAACTGGGCAATGCACTCATTTCATCTGTTACATCAGTTAAGAGCCCAGGAATGATTGATTCAGGTCTCTCCTTCTTCTAACACTTTGTCATAACCCAATCTTGCATAACATCTGCAAGAGCCAACCTTCTCAAAACACTCTGACTTCTGGTCCAGGCCATGGTAATATACTGCCTGGATTTACTGTGCTGTCTGCTGTTTTGGTCTTCTGGCCTCCTCTGTCAAACCTCTCCAGCTCATACAGAATCTGCTGGATGAGTTGTTTGACTTGCCAAAGTGTTCCCATGTATTCTTGCTTCTCTCCATTGGCTTCTGTGTGGTGCAATGAGTTCCCTCTTCCACTCTGACTCAGCAAGTTCTATATTTACATTAAAGAAGGATCTCAAAACATATACTGGTCAGCCAAAACATTAAAACTACCTGCATAATATTGTGTAGGTCCCCCTCATACTGCAAAAACAGCTCTGACCCATTGAGGCATGGACTCCACAAGACCTCTGAAGGTGTCCTGTGGCATCTGGCACCTAGATGTTAGCAGCAGATCCTTTAAGTCCTGTAAGTTGCGACATGGGGCCTCCCTGGATTGGACTTGTTCTTACAGCACATCCCACAGATACTCTATCAGATTAAGATTTTGGGAATTTGGAGGCCAAGTCACCTTCTCCCATTGCTCCATGGTGTAGTTGTGATGCTCACGTGTCCATCATAGGTGCTTTTGGCAGTGGACAGGGGTTAGCAGCACTTTGACCAGTCTGCAGCTATGTAGCCCCATATGCAGCAAGCTGCGATGCACTATGTGTTGTAACACTTTTCCATCATGGCCAGCATTAAGGTTTTCAGCAATTTGTGCTACAGTATCTCTTCTGTGGGATCAGACCAGATGGACTCGCCTTTGATCCCCACGCGCATCGGTGAGCCTTGGACGCCCCTGACCCTGTCACCAGTTGTCTTTCCTTGAACCACTTTTGGTACTAGCCACTGCATCCCGGAAACACCCCACAGAACCTGCTGTTTTGGAGATGCTCCGACCCAGTCGTCTAGCCATCACAATTTGGCCCTTCTCAAAGTTGCTCAAATCCTTATGCTTGCCCTTTTTTCCTGCTTCAGCATATCAAATTCAAAAACTGACTGTTCACTTACCACCTAATATATCCCACCCCTTGACAGGTGCCATTGTAATGAGATAATCAGTGTTACTCACTTCACCTGTCAGTGGTTTTAATGTTTTGGCTGATCGGTGTATATCTTCTAGACTTTTCCCCCGATCTTGTATGTGTAGCTACTGTGCAGTATAATGTATGCTGGTTTATATGGTGGTATGAGAGAAAGTGACTACTTTTAGAATTACATGCCTGCATTAAATCTCTCCTTCTGTTGGTGTAATGCACTGGTATATTTTCTGCGAGGTACATCACTTTGGACAAAAGCATCTGCTAAATGAAGGAATGCAAATGTAAGTATACAATTAAAAGTGAAATATGTATAGATCTCCAAGCTGTTAATTTTCAATTTTGTGAAGGAAGTCATTCAAGTACTGTGGAAATATACACAAGCAGATTAGTTTAGTTCCCCCCCCCCCACTCCTCTCTTCCCTCAGTGCTTTGAAGTACCTCTCTTTCTGTTGTCTTTTAAATTTAATACTTTAAGCCAAACCTGTAGAACAGCGTGTTTGTATTGCAAGATGTTGGAACTGTACAGGAGACCCTTTTTAAGGTGAACAAAACAGGAGATGTTTCTGCTGTTTTCGATCCAAAAGCCCTACATCTGTGACCTTGCCCCAGTCAGACAAGCCGCCGTGTTTGCCTTTTGCCGGGGTACTTGTGGGCTTTGGGAGACGTGGCATGCGTGCGCTTTGCAGGCAGGGTGCTGTTCTGAGGCTGCGGAGCCCAGCTGCCGTGAGTGGTAACTTGACCTCGGCGTCTCTGTTGGGCATCTGCATGTTCACCTGCTTTCTGACCACCCGCCTGTTATTCCATTCAGCCAGTCCCCCACCCCTGCCCCAGGCCAGGAATGCTTCTCGTCCTTCACCTGGCCTCCTGCAGCTGGGCTGCTTCTCAGAAGGCTGGGGCTAACTGTGGGGGGAGGGTGAGACTTGCACCTTGTGCTATTTTTATTTATTTCTTTATTTATTTACTTCAGCTCACTTGTGAGTTACGTACAACTAGTTGTTCTCTGCCATTGTGCTCTCCGGTGTTCTCGCAGTCCTTTCAGCAGGTTACGGAGCCTCCGGAGGGAACACGGTGCATATGAATAATTGAAAGATTAAAAGGAATCAGATTACTGACTACGTGCCAGTACAGCTTTACTGGGATGGCACCAGTTGGCCTGCATCTTCAGAGGGTTTTCCGGTGCTTCATCTATCATGTCCCTTGCAGACACTTCCAAAATGGCCTCTGCTGTGTGAGTGAAAAGGCAGCATGAGTCTGCTGGTAATTTGAGCCTGTTTCCCAAGGCTAAGGGGGAGAGTGAGGGGGCCCTCTCTTCTGGAATTCAGCCTTCTGTTCTCTCTTTAGTGGCCTGAAAAGCACATCTCTTGTACCACCACAACGGCAACATTCAGCTGGCAGATGTGTTGTTGGGATAATGAGCGTATTGCCGGTGTGTCTTTCAAGCCATAACTTTGTACATCTTACCTGGTTTTCATAGTCACTTCAAGCCTATGGCATATGTAGCATTAAAATAATTTACATTTATTAATTTAGCTGTTTTTCTCAAGTACCTTACAATGTTAGGCTACCTGCAGTTAATTATACAGCTGGGAAATCCTTTGCTGAGCAATTCATGGTAAGTATCTACAGCATGGGGTGGGATTTGAACCTGAGAGCGGAGTCCAGTGATGGTTGCTCTAACCACTGCTCTGTACTGTACTGCGCTGACTTCCGACCTTTCTAGTTTTCAGTTAAAAGTTGGTATGCAGGTTTCTTATTACTGATGCTTAGTCAAACTTTAATTTTGAAAGGTGTTGTTTTTTTTTTTTTTTTTTTAAAATGCTTTGGGTTAGCTGGTTCTCTTAATATTGGATGTTCACACACTGTCATGGAGTTAGCATAGGTGTGGATAATGCTGCCTTTTAATATACCTCAGTGATACTACAGATATGTTTGTGCGTGCCTGCAGCCATGTTATCTGTGAATGAGAGGCCAGGTACTCGGTCTTACCCTCTCTCTGCACAGACGAAACAATGTGAATGTTGGATCGAAGCATCTGAGCGAGTGAGAATTTTCCCGCACATGTAAGGCTGTAGGAGAGCCGTTACAAAGAAGGCAGCCTATCTGTAACCACCCCCCCGCCCAAGAAAATAAAACGCGCGCACACAGAATGCTAAAGAGCGGTGGTGTGTACAGCTGTTAAACGAGATGCTGCTTGTGTGTGGAGGGAGGGAGACGTGCCACAGCGCAGAGCTGATATGTCAGCCGTGGCTCCACCCTGAGCTGAAGTGAGTTGGATCGTCCATGGCAGTTCCCAGGCCATGATGTTCACTGCCCTCCTGGTAGGGTGCATCCTCATACCTTTTGTGTGTTGCCTTTACCTGACTGCATTAGGTCACTGCTGATAAACAGTTGGGGGGGGGGGGGGGCATGTTTGAACCTCTTCCCCGGATGAACCTTTGCCGTCAAAACAGTCTTCCCATGCTTTTCCCCAGGAGCCCCCCAGGGGTTTTACTTGCTAAAGCAGCAAATCAAAGAAGAAATGGCTGGGTGAAGTACAGGGTGTACGGCTGTAACAACACTTGTTTGCACGTAATTTGCACTGTTTTTCAGCTGCCTTAACTACTTTGCGTCTGTTATGCTTTTTCTACTTATTTTTCATTTTCCTGCTGGAGGTATTCATGTTTAGTCATGGTTAAACATGTTATCTTAAGTTTGACAAAGTCCTTTAGAAACGATGTTATACAAACATTGTCTTTTCTTTTACTAGGAAGAAAGGCAAATGGACAGGAGCAGAAACAATGTCGCAATTTGTGATGCTCATATTAATATATCTATAGCAAACATATGATGTGCTCCTTCAGGCCTGTGAGCTGTGCATTTTGACAGTCTATGCCAGGTGACCAAGTGAAGCACAAATATTTATACATCTGGGTCTTGTTAAAATGAGAAAATGGAATAAAAGGGAACATGAAGAGTGAGTTTCAAATATTAGAGCTTTTAAATAAAACGTTCTCAGTGAAGTGTGTTCCATACCCGAGCAGTAACAAGGAAGACTACCCTGTCCCATGGTGTAGAAGGAATTGTTAATGAAGTTGAATTGCCATTGGTATCAGATGGTAGGCAATCCCACAAACCATGTGCTTGTAAATAACACCCATGAAATAGGTATATTTTGCAGCATTTCATAAAATTCAATTTATCCTTTTTTAAATTTTATTTTAATGTGAAGTACCACACCCTCTTGAATGGATCAGTTGTGCTTGTTTATGTGGTGTGAATTTGATATTCCTGGGTGGCCTACATTAATGCTGGAATTACCAGGCATGTGAGCTGCACCCAGCTCTCCTCATCACAGCAGGGGGATGTTGGGAGGGGGTTCTGCAGGCAGGAAAGAAGTGCTGTGGGTCAGTGTTCCACTGTGGTCATGTGACATGCAGCCCTGCCCAGTGCAGTGACTCCCCACGCTGTGAAACACTGCCCCCAGAGGTGCAGCATCGCGCTGCCAGCCAAGTGCCAACCGACAAGTTCAATGATTTTATTATATTTAACCCATCGAGCTCAAGGATTACATCACTTTTCTTCCTGAAAAGTTTTGTCTTGGAAAATTTATTTTCTAGTGGTATAGTGGTCAAGATAGGACAGAAGCTCTCTGGTACAAACATCTATTTTCTAAAACATCCTGCCAGAATTTCTAGTCCTCGTGTCCTTTCAGTCCTTGTGTGCACATTCCAGTGAGCTGCTCCTGCTCCTCAGCACTGGAGCTGATTGGACCTGTTGCTGTTCTTCTAGGTCTCCCCATGTCCTTAAGGTGTTGGCTGCGGCAGTGCGGCACCCCACCCCTGGAGTGGTCTGTTGCTGCAGCTCAGACCCCGTGATTCCCCCTCCCTTTCCCCTCTCCCCCCCACCCCCTTCCCCCTTTCCCCCCCTCCCCCCGCGTCGCTGTGCTGGACGTCATGAGCATAGTAATCGCGCTGGGAGTCACCACACCTGAAACGTCCTACTCAGACATGGCTGCTGGATCAGAGTAAGTACCTGGGGTGTCTCTCTCTCTTTTTGGCCCTGACACTGATGGGTTAATCAAACATCTGGAAGCAACAAGGTTTCACCTAATGTATAAAGAAAATCATTCTGGACAGTAAGGAGACTGGGGAACCTGGGGGCATTTAGGAATTCCATGACCTGAAACTTGAGCAGGATTAATCAGAGAAAGGGTGTCCATGTGCTAATGAGTTAAATTTGTTGATATTGTGGTTCCCTTGAAGTTGTACATTCATAACTCATGTCTAACACTGCATTGAATGAAATGGAGATGGGATGGAGGGAGTTCATGCTGATTTTGAGGTAGGGCAGTATGACCTGATATGACACGGTTAGAAGTCTCTAGGTTTACTTTGTAGCCAGCATCTTACACTGGTAGAACTCCTGCCCCTGTTAAATGGGATTAAGATCAGAAATACAGTATATCTAAAGTCAAATTGAGTACATTAGAACAGAATGGCTTTCTCTGCAGATGGCTTTGTGACAATGATCGTTGCATAATGTTGTAGCGGAAGTAGTACCCTTAACTTGTGATTCATCCCCAGTGCTATGGAAAGGGGAAGTGTTGTTGTCTGGTACCATCTAGTGGTTGGTTTCTGTGTTAACCCAGATGGCAACAATTTAAGGGTCATGCTGCGAATGTAACTGTTGCTAGTTTCTGAGGAGGGTATTTTGAGAACTTTAATACTTACAGAAAGTGTAGTGACCTCTTTACTTGCTGTACCTTATATTTGATCGTGGCTGTCTTTAAATTTGAAGCTTTGTAAAGTGCTGCTGTTTAACTCTGGTCTAAACACTTTCTCATGAAAAAATTAATGGAGACTAAAATTTTATTCACCAGCATTGGGCTCTGCAGTTTAGAGCCTTATGTAATATGGTCCTTGGTAAATCTCTATTAGTAAGATGTTCTGTATTGTTACAATGTGCAGCATGCTTGATGTAATTGCATTTTGAGGCATACTTGCTTTCTAGTAGTCTCTCTCAAGGTGGCATGGCAGTAATGTCATTCTCACTGTTTTGTGCTGGTTTGGCTCTGTTAAAGGGTCCCAACTGTTTCTTTGAGAGAGTATTTAATTTTTTGTTGGTCACATGGGTTTGTAGCATGCATGCAATGTTTAGTATACAGTTATAGATTATTTTAATGTTTAAAAGAATGTGCTGATATCGCATTCATTCTGCCACACTAAAGTCCATCACATTCATCTTACTGTTATGCTGGCTGGTAATCTGGACTTCTAATTTCTTTATATCCTGCTTCATAGCCCTGAGTCGGTGGAAGCAAGTCCTGCTGTGAATGAGAAGACCTACTCCAACCACAGCTGTGGAAGTGCTCAGAACCATGGTTACCGGGGACTGCCCTATGCTGTGAGTATGGCACTCACCAGCCATAGCCGTAGGACCTCACTGTGGGAAGATCTGTGTCTCAAACATATTGCAGAATTAATATCTCAAGTGAAAAGTTGGATAGTTATTGGCTTAGTAAACAAACTGATTAGTATTATTCCCTTTCTATGATTTCAGATAGCAACTTTCATCCATTTTATATGCCTTTCTGGGATTTGAACTGGCTGATTCTTACCTCATGTGAGAAATTTGGAAATTATATTATTCCAATTTTTCTTTACAATAGTTATTTGAAACCGGTATGTATAAATAAAGGTAAAATATCATAGAAAGGTCTTAAAACCTGAGATATAGTCATCATTTAATTTTCTGTAACATGTAAAATTTTCATTTGTTATAGGCTTGCCATTTCTTTGTTTGGTTTGCTAGCTTTTAGATTGAATAGTGCTTTTTTTTGGGGGGGGACTCCCAAAGGCTTTGAAGTTCAGTTTGAGATCTTCATGCTGTCCATCGTCAGGGCCCAACAAGCCAAAAAGAGTTTTTGTTCTTACAGTGTGGGAAATGGAACATCAAGATCAAATGTGTTATTTTGCATGTCTCTGGAGATGCCAGTTTTCAAGAAACTGACAGCACAGCTATGATGAGGATGGTGCTGAGAGCATAGATTGGCACATTTAGGTCCCTTGGCATGTTTTCTTGCAAGTTTATCTGCAATTCAAAAGGATATGAGGGAATTGCTTTTCAGTTTGTCACTATTCACCTCTGCAGTTCCTCTCTCACTTCTTGTTTTCATGTTTACTTTTTATTTTTGTCTGAACGCCACTGTTTGAAGATGCAACAGTCTTGCGTTGTGTGTTGTCAGGACCACAACTATGGTGCACCCCCTCCTCCGACCCCACCCGCATCCCCACTGTCCCACACGATCATCCCCCGCGTGGAACTCAGTGACGTCATGTGCTCTGACCTTGTGGATGATAACACGGCTGATAGTGACAGCTCCTCTGACGAAGATGAGGATGTAGGTGTGCCAAGTTGGTGCCCCTGCAGCCTGACACAAGATGGCTTCCTTATTAAGTGCGACAGTTGTAGGTGAGGACAAACCTTTGTCATCCATTTCAGTATTCATGTCCCTCTCCATGGGAAGAGTCTTTGTTAGCATTGACTAGATGTACCTCCATGACTTTTCCATTTTGACCTCTATTAGAATGAGGGGCATTCGCAATAAAATTCAGAGTTTTAGGGTTCCTTGCAATTAATTAAGCCTTTTTCACATTACTTTTATCAGTCATGCCCAGTAATCTAACAAATTGTTAGTCTCTTATTGTATTTTATAACTTCATTTCCAGGGGCTTGGAGAGGAGGAAAGGGGTTGATGCTCAGCGAAGGAAACCAGAAAATGTGTCCGGTAAGAGACTAAAAAAAAAAAACTTGTTGCTTTTGCATACACTGACCATTTAGAAACCCATCCATACATCACACAAAACACCTCTCCTTGTTCTGCTGCAGTTGGGGACAGCAGTGCGACAGAGAGTGGCGATGAAGAAGTCTCTCCATCCACGGTGTCTTACACAGCCACCCAGCACACACCCACCAGTATCACCCTCACTGTCAATCGTGTTAAGAGGAGCAAGCCCAAGAAGAGGAAAAAGAGTACAGAGAAAGCACAGGGAACACCAAAACCCAAAAAAATCAAGGTGGCGTAACATTTCATGACCACTTTCCTCTTCCAGGATTGTTTTATCCTTTTTAATCTTTTCTTTTTTTTGTGATGCAAGTGAATTGTTAATCGTTACAGGCCTTCAGAGAGGGTTCTAGGAAGTCCATGAGGATGAAGGTAAACATTCTATTAGTCTTATGTATTTAATCAGCACATGCATGAAAAATACATAAAGTAGTAACTTAACAATTCTACTTTTGCCATGGTATTGTGTGGATGAAAATTTCAGAAAGTTGTTTCATTGTCTTTTTTTGGTGTTTGAAACTTTCTTTAAAGAACTCAACGACGGAAGCAAGCACGCTAGACGAGAACACAGAGGAGGGCTGGGAGTCCAAGATCCGCCAGTGGACAGACCAGTACGAGGAGGCCTTGGCCAACCAATACAGTGCAGATGTTCAGACACTGCTCCAGCTGCATCGTGAAGGCAAAACGTCCACAGCCGCTACCATGGACAACATCAACCGGACAGAGCTGGCCTGTAACAACACTGTTGTCGGTTCACAGATGCAGGTGCGTATAGTCAGTTCTAGTGCCATCTCAGCATTTACATTACATTTATTTATTTAGCTGACCCTTCTATCTAAAGCATCTTACAGTTTTAAGCTACTTGAAATTATTTAACCATTTATACAGCTGGGTAATTTTACTGGAGCAATTTAGGGTAAGTGCCTTGTTCAAGAAATATAGAATAGAAATATGTTTTAAAAAGGAAAAATAAATTCAGTTGTGGCAAAGCATATTAAGTGTACTAATCATAAAAAAAAAAAAGCTTATAACACACCCAAAATTGTTAGATGGTGTAAAACCTACCAGAAATGTAATTTATTGCAAATAAAAGCTGAAGCATATGAAAACACACACACACACACATTGTCAGAACCGCTTGTCCCATACGGGGTCACGGGGAACCGGAGCCTACCCGGTAACACAGGGCGTAAGGCCGGAGGCGGAAGGGGACACACCCAGGACGGGACGCCAGTCCGCCGCAAGGCACCCCAAGCGGGACTTGAACCCCAGACCCACTGGAGAGCAGGACTGTGGTCCAACCCACTGCGCCACCGCGCATATGAAAACAATGAAAGAATATGTATGTTTGTTCTTTTGATATGTCTGTCTTTTTCAGTGTTTTCTGGTGCGCAGTACTGATTAATCAGTATCTGGTACACACAAAAAGCAGTTTATTTTTGCCAAAGAGGACTGATTTTATGACGAACCATCAGAATTCTTATTTAGACTCATCACGTCCCTAGTTGTCTATAATAAGCCTTCTTTGTGTGTGCACATGCATGGTACAGTTACAGCTGGGAAGGGTCACACGTGTACAGAAGCACAGAAAGATTCTGCGTGCTGCTCGGGACTTGGAGACGGACACTCTTATCATTGAGTATCGGGGCAAAGTCATGCTGAAACAGCAGTTTGAGGTCAATGGACACTTCTTCAAAAAGTAGGTGCCTTCTACTTTGTACATGTCTGTGAGATGTTAATCATATTTATCCTCTGGGAAACAGTTATTTTCCCAAAACTATATAATGGCATTTCAAGACATTCATAGCCGGATGTGTTCTTAAGCAAGCACTTATGTGAAGGGTGAGTGTATTTCTCAACATAGTGACTGCTGAAGGACTTCACCCTTACGTCAGTTATAAAATATGAATGCGTGATTAAGTTAACTTTTTGAGAAACTTGTGAACCAGTCCTAACTTAAATCTGTTGTCAATGAATTTAATTTTTCTTTTTTATTGTTTCTTGGTTCTCTGATTATAGCTTCAGGTGACATTTTATTTTGTTCAATTGCAGGCCCTACCCCTTTGTGCTGTTCTACTCAAAGTTCAATGAAGTAGAGATGTGTGTTGATGCACGGACGTTTGGCAATGATGCACGCTTCATCAGGAGGTCGTGTACACCCAACGCTGAGGTGAGCATCTCCCCTTTGGGTGTTTAATGACATTGTCTGAGTTGTCGACGGCAGTTTTTTTTGGACTTCTCGGCTTGTGTATCATTACTGTACGTCTGTTCTGTGCTAGCTCTTACTCTGGGCTCATCCACAGGTTCGACACATGATTGCTGATGGCATGATCCATTTGTGCATCTATGCAGTTACTCGTATCACAAAGGACTCAGAAGTCACCATTGGCTTTGATTATGAGTTCAATAGCTGGTCAGTAACACTTTTTTTTTTTATTTTTAATGAAATGTTTGTAAAGGTTGCTTTTTGGGAAATTGGCTTGAACAGCAATGGATCCTTACCTTGAACTGATTCTTTAAAAGATACAGCTGTCTAAATTCCCAGAATTTCCAGTTTGACATTTTCAGAACTTTTGTTTAAATTGGCTAGTCAGGTTGAATCATTTGGGCTCTCCTCCTAAACATAGCAACTACAAAGTGGACTGTGCCTGCCACAAAGGGAACCAGAACTGTCCCGTGCAGAAACACAACCTGAACCCACCCGAACAGCTGCTGCGTCCCCCCTCATTGCCCGTGCAGGTGGGGGCCGAGACACGCAGGCGGAAAGCACGACGGAAAGAGCTGGAAGCAGGGGTCCTGTGCAGCATATCTGACGAAAGTAGCCAACCCCCTGAGGAAACCCGGGGGGGTAGCATGGGAGCCAGTGATGCAGAGGTGCGTGTGCGTGCGCGTGCGCGCGTGTGCTTTGCCTCATGTGGCTCTTTGTGTAATGTCCTAGTGGCAAATCATAAACCAGATTTTAACCAATTTTGTGATAATCTGATCTTTATGACAAGCTTTGAACACACTGTCTGATCTGCAGTGCTGAGTCATCCACTATTCAAAACTTCCATATAGCTGCAGTTTGAATGTTCTGTCTTTTGAGCACTTAAATCCTTACGTAAAAGCCATTCATGGGCTTTTTTTAATTATAAAATATATAGTTTTGTACAGGAAATGCAATGAAATATTTAGTTTTTGACAATTCCCATGTGAAATCTAGGAGGGGCTCTGTGACGGGTTGAAAATGGACGATGGGGAAGAGGCAGAACTTGACGAAAATGGTGCTTTAATCCAGAGTAGACGGGTATGTTCATCTTAAGGCCAGCACTGCATGTGATGTGACTGCCCCTTTTTCAGAACTGTAGACATTGTTGATGTGCCTGTTTCTGTAGACCCGTGAGGAGCGCAAGGCTGAGGCAATCATGCAGGTGTTTGAAAATTTGGAGAAGAGGAGGAAGAGAGGCTCACAGATCCAGGACAGAAGCCAGGGTTCTGGGACAGGAGTGGAGGAATCCAAGCAGGAGGATGCTGAACTAGGGGACAGCACAGCCCCTCTGGCTGGGACAGTCCCCATGCCAACTGGAGTGGGTGTTAGCACAAGGCGTGCTTCCTACTTTACTGTGAGTTTACCTTCTTGCATTTTCTCTACTCACCTTCAGACTGCTTGTTTAAGGATTCCTTTTCTCTGATTACTAATCTGTTTTGATAACTTTTTTTTGACATGTTTGTCAGGATAAGATAATGTATAAAAGTAGTCTTGGATGACATACAGTACTATGAATTTCACAGCAAGACAATGTTGGAAGAACAGTATAAAGCAAGAATACACTTCAAATAGATTAGAAAAGCCATTGAGGTTCAAAGTAGATCTGAGATTAAGAAGTCTCAATGTGTTGGAAGATCGGGAAACATGGTGCAATCATAGTATGACTGGAGGCAGTAGGGAGTAGTGGTGTGGTGGCATAGCAGGCCAGTGGTACCTCATACCTCTTGTGCTAAGTGTTTAAGTGTGTTTCCTCCTCCAGTCCAAATGCAGGTGGCGAAAGGAGCCAATAGCAATCCACGTCCATACCCTGCCCTACCGTGCAGACCACACAAGTGTTTGCTTGGAGTCATCTTAGTCAACAGTACTTGCCTTGCCTACTCTAGTAAGAAATAGGATCATGCAGGGAGCCATCGAAGTCAGGATGAGTCTTGTCCTGGACCCTAACAACAGTAGGAAGTCAACAGAGATGAGAGCAGATGAGGACAGCATGTGTGGTGAGGAACACTATACACCAGAACAGAAGCAGCATTCTAGGGGAGTTAAGAAAAGATGGATAATAGATGCAGGGACCCCAGCCAACAGGAAGTTGCAGTAGACCAACCAGTTTAGAACCAGAGCCTGAAAAAATAAGCTGTGTTGCACAGTACGGAAGGAAAGTACCTTGTGGAAGTTCTGGAGGTAATAGCTACAAGACTGGATCAATGAAAAGATCTTGCAAAAATAGTTTAAAATGTAATGCAATCAAATGGAAATGCCAGTTATTGGAAATACATACTATTAGTTCTGGCCTCTTCCAAATGTGGACATCAGGAAAAAATTGAAGTGTAATGGCAGGGAAGACTCGTATTTGTCATACAGCCAAGCGCGAGTCATAAATGATTCGGACACACGCAGTTTTAAAAAGCAGACTGAGACGTACAGTTCAGAAACTCTGGAAGCAATGGAATTATTTTCAATGAAATTCCAAAATATGAAAATAAAACTGCATATATATATTTTTGTTTTCCTTATTAGGCATTTTGTGTGTGTGTGTGTGTGTGTGGGGCTTTTGAGATGAATTTAGGATGGGGTTAGAACTAGTTGGAATTTCTTAAATTATCTGTAAATAAGTAAAATTATACATCTTTTGATAGTTAAGCAAAAAGTAAAAATGTGTTCTTTAAGAAGCCTCCCCTCCCCCGTATCTTTTCTTGGTATTCAGGAAGCTCCTCCAGAAGTTGAAAAAGTTCAGGTTGCCCCTCCTGCCCCCAAACCCCCCCCAGCCAGGTCATCCAAGCCTCGACCCAAGAGCCGCATATCCCGGTATCGATCAAGCTCATCACAGAGGGCCAGGCGCCAGCGGCAGGCTCTGGCCCAACAAGCTGCAGACCAAGTCCCCAGTATGACTGAGGAAGGTGCAGTTGGTACCCCTGGAAGTGAGCTGGGAGTGGGCGAAGGAGTGCTTGCTGGGGGACAGCCTGCTGACATAGATGGTCTGGCAGGGGCAGCAATAGGAGCTCCGGGCAACAAGGCTGGCCTTCGATATCCTAAAACCAAGAAGGTGAGCAAATCCTCGTTGGTTCAGTAATTCTAGGTGTGTTACTCTTTGCTTAGAAGTCCTATTTTTCACCCTTATGTGTTCTATCATAAATGTAGAACTACATATTTTTGTAGTTTGACTTGTCTTGTATATCTGGATTTCATGATGCAGTGGTATAAAATGTAGAGATCACCCTGATATGCTCACATCCTTTCCTTTGAGGCTCAGTTTTGGTGTTGACATCGGTGACTCTGGGAAATGTTTTTGCAGTACCTTGTGACAGAGTGGTTGAACGACAAGGTGCTGGAGAAACCAGAGTGCCCTGTGGAGCGGCCCCTACGCATCACCACAGATCCCACGGTGCTGGCCACCACCCTCAACATGCTGCCTGGCCTTTCACACTCACCCCTTATTTGCACCACCCCCAAACACTACGTGCGCTTTGGTTCACCGTTCACCCCGGAGAGACGCCGGCGTCCTGTTATTGTGGACGGATCCTATGGTTCGTTCAAGAAGGTGAGTCTGCAGTCACCTGCTCTTGACACTTGTGGGTACAGTATTACAACACTTTTATTAAGAGCTTGTAATAGTGTGAGTTACATGGAAATCGGACGTATTGTTTTTGGGAGAAGCAGTTTAATAAAACCTAGTTGTCCTGATGTAGAGCCACAGTGGCTCCTGTGCTGTGGCTTGGATATGAGTATAAATCCCTCTCTGTTTGCCTGTTTGGATGCGATCCCAGTGAAAATATAAATTGCCCATATTGTGGGTTTATGAGTGAATGAGAGTGATTGCAAATCATGGGCTAGTGTCAAGGTGTACCCTACTACCTGACCTATGCTTCTTGTGACCACCTTGACCCTGCATGGGTCAGCTAGTTATTGATAATGGATGGGTTTATATTGTCAACCCATGCTCTGCCAGTTGTGATGACACGTTCCCTGATGGCCACTGTTTGTGTGTGTGTGTTTTTTAATGGTAGCGATGGATCAAGCAGGCTCAGGACGAGAGTTTGAATTCATCCTGCGTTGAGGGTGGGTTGCAATCCAGCTCATCACACCAAAGCAACAGCAGCAGCAGTGCTTCCAGCCCCTTCAAAGCTGGTATTTACTGGCCTTTTTTCCTTTCAGTGGTTTACCTCAGAAATTAGTTTCCTCAGCTTCCTTTTCTAACAAAACCTGCTCCAGTAATTAAAAGGCCATAGAATTTAAATTTAGACCTTACAATTGGAATGATGATTTTGTTACATCTGCTTCAATGGTTGGTGTGACTGACTCCTAAATGTATGGGAATCAGATGTAGTGTAGACTGATCTGTGTCCTTCTTGTAACTAGACCTCATTTTTCATCCTGTGGAATAATTTTCTGTCCAAGCAGAACAAAAGGAAATGTCTGAGAAAGATTTTGTTTACACTTTTGTTTGGGGAAGTGTGCAGAAAAGCACTCTTGTTAAAGTAACAGCAATTCAGAGCTGTAACGTGGACCTGTTTCCAAGGTTTCACTGCTACTGTGGGTGCTCTTTATGAAGGAGCGTCAAGGCATGCCCTGTAATGTTGGTGATGGTAAGCAGTGGGACGTAAGATACACCTGCTGAGTTGTCGGGTTTTGTCCCCACCTATTTGTCTTTGTCAAGAAATATCAGCACCTTTCAAGAAGCGGAAATGCAAGTACTCCTGGGAGCCGCTGGTCGTGCCACAGGAGGAGCTGCTGAGGCCTTTGTCCCCCATCACACCACCCCTACCTTGCAACCCCCCACAGCCGTTGCTCATCCTGAGCTCCACTGATGAGAGGCACAATGGCTACAGCTTGAATTACTCTCCTCTCCCATCTCTGCCCACCAGTCGCTGCAACACGCCACTGCAGTTTGAGGTATCTGTGAGTGAAATGCACTCTGTACATGTGTCTATGTGTATGAGTGAGTTACATTGGTCTGGTGTATGGATGGATGACCTACTGTGGGGTTCATAGTATAGCGTATCTAGCATTGTAAGTCACCTTGGATCGAAGTGTTTGCTAAATAACGCAGTAGCGGGCACGGCTTGCTGCTTTGGAGAAAAGCATCTAAAATTGTTCTGTTTAAAATGAACCATCTTGTGCAGATTCTAGAGTTTGGATTTGTTTGTGTGGCTTGTTGTTGATTTGTGATCCCAAGGGAGCAGTCAGGAACAGTTTTAGGGTGCAGAATCTGCATAAACATAGTACTTCTGACTATCTGGTTAGGCTGGCATTGGTCCAGTGTTTTACATTCTCGTACTGTGCACCTTAGTATTTAAGAACTTTTTTTGCACAGTTTATTAAAGGTTCATTATGCCCATTTCTTCCTCTAGAATATCTCATCCCCTGAGGCATCCCCCGTGCACAGGCCAGAGTCATTGTCACCTGAGGTAATTGCAGCCTGCAGTGTAGCAGTTACTCAAAGGATTCTACAAAATGTCTGTGAAAAGAAGTGTTTGTCTACAGGAGCACCAGAAATGGCTGAATGCTATGTGCTGATATTTTGTTTCATTGTCATCCCCCCCGGTGTAGCCGTGCTTGCGCCCAGACCTGGACGGGCCACGTGCGGCACTGCCTGACCTCTCCCTTCCCTCCAGCTTGGAGAGCCCCGCAGCAACAGAGGATGCCCCCACAGTTGTACAGGAATCTTTTGGGGTAGCCCCTTTGTTGGCAGAGGCTCAGCTTCGGGAGCAGTCATTCCGGACAGAGTTCAACCTCATTTACACCTGCTCTCCCCTCAACTCCAACATGGGCGAGGGCCTTAGTGGGAGGCGCCTCTCACAGTCTGAGGGTGGCTTCTCTCCTGCAGAGTCCTTCCGGAGTTCTGCAGGTGGCCAAGGATTGCTGTTAGAGGCAGGATCAAGGCCTCTGTCACCATACATGGAGCCACACTACATGGAGAGTGGAACATCCCCACACCCTAGCAATCCCCCACAAAAGAAGAAGGCAAGTCCTCACACTTACTGGCACATATGTTTATCCCGAAGCAGGGCACTTAAAAAAAAAAAAAAAAAAAAAAAAAAAGCCAATGTCCATCTATCAAGCCCTGAGACGTTGTGAATAGACTAATTTGTTGACTTCTCCCAGATGGAGACTAATTCATTGTGTGCTCTTTGCTTCATATTTGCTTGTCTGTTTTGTCTAATATAGATATCAATGAATGGTACTGACCCATATTCTTCTGAGTTGCATTGTAAAGAGAATGACAGCTTTAGTCTAGGACTGAACTGTGCAGCCAGTGAAGTTCTACTCAGCACATAGAATATTCATTACCAGCACCCATTCCTTTGTATAGTGCTGTGTGAGGGCTTACTATTAATGTGAGCTAGTACAGCACTTTTATCCCATATTAAGCCTTCTAGGACCGAGGATCTTGGTCAGAGTATTTGTTTCAAGCAGCTGCAGGCAGAGCAGGCTGACCAGAGCTCCAGCACACAACCTTGGACCAGCGTTCTCTTACCCTCCCTTGTGGACTGGTTCCGCTGGTCGCTTGCATGTTCACTCAGCATTGTGTAGGCCTGACCGATCGCTGCCGGTGCACCTGATACTTTTGCAAAGTCTTTTTTTTCCCCACTTTTTTTCAAGGCAGAGGGCCAACCTGCATACCATTAGTCTGCTGACAGGAAAGCCAGATTACCAGGCTTTATCTGTAAGAAGTGAATACAAGACAGTGCAGAATATGGTGAATATTTCCTAACTCCGTTTAGAAGTGTGCATGTGAATATTGTTGCATCTGCATACTCCCCCGTACCCTTCCCAAAATTACATTATTAAAATGAAAATTTTTTTATACCCATGTTCCATTACAATTCAGAAGTATTCCTGGAAAGCTCCACCCCTTTTTTTCCTCTTGCCATGAAGATGTTTGGGTCACATTCCATCATTCAGCTCAGTTAGGACAAGGCTCAAAGCACATCTCATCTGTGACCCAGTGCGTGATGCGTTCTCCCATCTTTCAACATCCATCTGACCCAAGTCCTGATGGATATTGTGCTCAGCTGCTAGGGTCAAAGTTCATACTCTGACCACATTTGCAGTTGCCCCACCCACCCTCCTCTGGAGAACCCCAACCCCCAAATGTCCCTACAGATAGCTTGCTCCATCTGTCATCTCCCCTTGTTTTTTGGGTTTCCTGCTCGTTGCCTATTTGTACGTGGGGCTCCTCTTCTCGTTGTGCGTGTCCTGTACGTGCTGTCGCTCTCCAGCGGTCGTATGCTTCATGCTGTGCCGTTGCTCTTGATGGTTATCCTTGTTGCTCGTGCTGCCATCTGCTGCCACTAACTGAGCTCCAGCAACAACAAATAATGCAAAACAAATGGCTTAAACATGAATGAAGTGCAAGAATACTGTCGCTGTTGAGACAAAACCCTCTGTGTTTCAGGCCTCCATTAATTGAAAGACTCCAAAAATTTTATTTTACATGTTCTGATAGGACTGCTGTGCAATCTAACAATATTATGTAAGTGATGGATCTGTGCTTGTGGTGTTTGTGTTCTCTTTTTAAGATGGAACAGGTTTTGTCACAACGACGACTGTGTGCAAGTGTGAGAATGCCAGTTCAAGTGTAGAGGCCCCCCCCCCCTTTTTTTTTCCTTTTTTTTTTTTTTTTTTTTTTTTTTTTTTTTTTTTTTTTCTCCCCCCCTCCCCCCCTCTGTTCTTCAAGTCTTTAGTTTGAGATACAGTTGTCAAATGATGACCCTGACTCTCCTGGTATTTCCTCACTCCCCAAGTGCATAACTCTAACTGTGCCAACTTTAGGTCAGAGCTCTTCTGGGACACATTGGCATCCAGGATGCAAAGAATGGTGACCTGGAAGAAATTCCAGGGTATTTTCAGAAGTTCACCTTTGCAGCCCTTATAGGAAAAGTGCCTTTAGTCCTTGCTAAATCCTAAAAACCAAAAACTATAATTATTCTGGTGTTCACCTGTTTATTACAAGAAGTGGTGCCTTTCTGCAAGTCAGTCAGTGCCTGAATTCTAGTACTTAGCATCTTTTTGGTGTTTTTTTTTTTTTTTTTTTTCCCTCTCTTCTTTTTTGGCAAATTGGGGCCTCCCAAGTTAGTCATTTAGGCTGCCGTGTTGCTGAGAGCAGCTTGGCGATCTCTACCTGACAGGCCTCTTTTCTGGGGATTCAGGTGTCCCTGCTAGAGTACCGCAAGAGGAAGCAGGGTGCCAAGGAACCAGAGGGTGGAGGTAATACCAGCAACCCAGAGCCTCCCAGCGGCCTCCGCTCCCCCCATAGCTGTTTCTCCTCCCCTGCCCACCCTTCCATCCCCCAGGTGGAGGAGGTGAGTCCTCCAGACCGTAGTATGGTGTCCCACTCAAGGCCTCAGGACAGCACCAGCCATTGGTAAGACATGTGTGGTAGGCCTGGAATGTTAGATGTGTGGACTAGTGTGTTTTCTGCCATTATGTCACCAGGATTCTCCATCTTTGGCCTGATTCTGCCATTTCCAGGATGGTTCCTACCTCCGTGGAGCGGCTGCGGGAAGGACAGGGGGTGCTGGAGCGAGTGCTGAGGGGCAGTCTCAAAATGGAGCGTGTGCTGAAGCGTGTGGAGGCTGGCGCTGATAAGGAGTCTGGTGCGGGACCGCCTGTACTACTTCATTCTTTCCTCCCTGCAATCCATAGAAAGTGAAGTCATAGGTCATTCATAGTTGTGTACGGTTTCACTGCCCCTTAGGTGGCACAGTTTAACTTTTCCCTACACCATTGCAGAACTCAATGATGCAGAGAGTTTTGAAGCCCAGGTAGTGTCACGTGCCCAAGTGTCTCCTGTGAAAAGCCCCCAGAGGTACAGCCACAGTCCCTCCATGTATCCCCATCAGGTAGGGCTTTGCTGATGTGCTGGTGCTCACCATCTCTAACACTTTCACATTGCTCAGAATGGCTCTATCAGGTTTTTGAAGGAGTTATATACAGGTGGTTCTCAACTTAGAAGAGGGCTCTTCCACCAAATTCTGAGTGCTATGTTGTATAATAGGGCTTTGTTAGAATTTTTTTTTTTTTTGCTTTGACACATGTCAAACCTAATAATATAGAATAATAGTATACTAAATAGTGCAGCATGAAAATGTTATACTATTTTTCCTTTAATTTCAAAGTCTTCATTTCTTGCACGTGTCAAATACTTGTTTGACTAAAGATTAATTGAATCACAAATGTTTTGTAAATAAAATGTCTGATAGACACACTCAGTCAAGAAAAAAATATGGCTGCTTTGCTGCAGCATGGCCAGCTGGTGTTGTCATGCTGTGGGCATCATTATACGCTATGATGAAGCATCGTAGTCATAAATTATATATGTTGTAATTTGAGGATTACCTCTGTTTCTCTTCAGTGATGCTCTTAAAGCCCATGTTGGTTAAGAGCTGTTAAATTGTTGCTTGTTTAATGGGAAATAAATACATTGTTACTTTTCATCAGCTTCATGGATTAGAGTACAAAATGATTTGTTACAGTATATATCAGCTATTGGATGGCAAGTGCTGTATGTCAGTGTACATAATATCTCCAGATGTGGATCTTGTGCAATTAGAACTACGTACAGCCACATGCTGGAGATACATTTTAAAGTTGAAAATCTATCTGCAGTTGTTACCAAGTGTGTTTTTACAGCTCAGTTGTGTGGGAATATTTAAACCTGGAGAAAGACGTGGGCGTAATACCTCACTTGCTTATCGCATTTTTTTTTTTTTTTTGCTGCCCCCCCCCCCCCCCCATTTGTTTTAAGCTGCAGTCACACCTATCAGAGACTCATCAGAAAACGGAACCTGCGGCCTTTCTGCAGCAGAGCGCCTCATCACCCTTCCGTGGGTCCTACAGCCCCTCAACCCCTTCCCCTGGTCAGGGGTACTACTCCCGCTTATCCTCACGTCCTCTGCCTCAGGACCTCTCCCAGCAACAGTCACCAAATCCAGCCCCCTCCTATCCAAACCATCCCTCATCTGTGGACTTGACATTATGTGGAACCCCTGGAAAGACTGGTGGTGCCCAGCAGCATCACCATCACCAGTTGTGCAGCAGTGGTGGCACTACCACTGGAGTGGACGGATCCCAGTTTTACAGCGGGAGCCACCTCAAACCCAGCATGTCGAACAGCGGACTGACTACGTCAGCCACCTCAGTCCCTAGGTCACTCTCGCTCCCCCAAATCAGCACCAAAACGGATACTATTGCCACCACAGGAAATCCATTGTCCCATGCCTCCAGGCTGTCCCAGCAGCCCAAGGCGCAGACCTTAAGCCCAGAGAGTTCTGGGCAAACGATGCTGCAGACGGGGGCACGGCTGTTGCCGACGTCCGGCTCCCAGCACTATGCGCAGCGTGGGACGCCCATCAGCCAGTTTCAGCATCCTCAAATCCAGGGTTCAGGAGTAAGGACACAGACGGGAAGCTACTAGGACACCTATAAAGGTCAGCGGGGAAATGTACAGGCCCAAGGAGCAAGGACTTGGCTTTAAACCCAGGACCCTTTTACTGTTGATTTTTCTTTCTGCAGAAATGTACATTGTTGTTTGTATGGCTACATGTGGGCTCTTATGTTCTCGAGAAATTAGACAAATATGTAGACATTTTAAATTTAACCTTACATTACCAGATCTGTATACTGACGATGTGCAAACAGGAAATGCAGACAGAAACCTAATTAGGGTCACCCCTATGTTAGTACCTGTTTTGGTACTTCAAATTACCATTATTAAAGAAGAGGTGTGGAACTCCATAGTTTCATATTTTCTCTTAAGATTTGGTTCACAGAAGAAGTCCTGCCGTAACAGACGTTTATTTGTAAAGTTTTAACAATACGGTCTAAACGTTTTTGTATTGTCCGTTTATAAAGATACAGGGAAGACAGGGCCGTACACTCGCAAATCCCATTCCCTGAGATCATCATTCCATGTAACTTCCACCTCTCCCCACCCCCCTCAAATAGCGTAAGACTCTGGAGTCAGGATCTGTATTTTTAATTGATCTTATTTTAATTTCACGTAACTATTCTAGGCTTGGTATGCTGTACTTGACTCATACAGATCTTATAATCCATGGTGCTGCAGTTTTATTTTTTTATTTATTTTTTTAATCCAGTATGTTTTCCACATGTAGTGAGAAGTCATTCAGTCTTTTTGTAATTCAAAATAGACTTTTGAAAACTGAATCATGGTGTTTTTTTTTATTTTTAAAATAAACCTGTGTGCAGGAATGCAGGGAGAACAGGACACAGTAATGGGGAAGGATTGCTTTTGTTCCTTTAGTTGGTTCTCTGAGTCCATCAGGATTTAGAGGAAATAATTTCAAAGATTGCGTTTTCACCCCTTGGACCAACCCCCATGTCCCGCACACTGTCAGGCGGGTATGTGGATGGAAAAGCTGCTGTGTTCTTTTTTTTTTTTTTTTTTTTTTTTCCTCTTTTGAACGCAAGTGCTGCTTCAGGATTTGTTCTGTTTCCACAAGAATGCTGTACTTTTTTAAATTAGGTTTCTCACCAGTTAAACGCAGTGAGGTCACCAAGTCATGTGCCATGACCATTTTGTTTAGGGACAAAACCAATGTAAATCTAGTCTGACAATGACACATGTTACCGAATACTGAGACTGTGCACCATTTGCGGACTCTTACGGACCACTGACTTTCCTCAGAAGGAGGGACTCTCCTTTAGCCCATCTCTGGACGGGAGGGGCAGTTTGTCACACCTGGGGCATCCCGGGGGCTCTAAAGGCTGGGAGCTGGATGAAAAGTGAGTTGACTCATGAGACCTCTTGCTCTGCCACCCCTGCCGCAGACGAAAGGGTGCTCGCTTGTTACGTGAATGTTTCTCATGGTGGAAGACATGGCGGAAGAATACTTGTGACCCAAAATACCAGCACCTTAATAAAGAAGCAAATGTTATGTAATGATCATGTGTACTTCGTCTTAAATGTTATATACTATACAAAAAATGGTACACTATATTTGCAGCATGGTATTTTTTTTTTTTTTTTTTTAAATTCAAAATAGGTTGTCTATTAGAACCAATTTAGCATTTTTGGGCTAAAATATTTTGACATTGTAATCATAGGTATTTGTTGTGAATAATCTGAAAGAGTGCTGACAAATTGTGGTGCGTTAATTGACAGAACACAGGTTTGTGGTAGAAGCAATGTACACTTTAAGAATTGCTCTTTAATGGAGAATGTGGAGGTTGGGGAAGTTTCCACATACCTACAAAATTGCTCCATGGAGGAAAACGCAATGTTCCTACAGTATATCTTCAAGAAAGTAATTTTCTTCTTTATTTCAATGTGAAAGTAAAGAGAAAAGGGTGGGTTAGTGGCCAGCAGCATAGAAAAAGTACACAGGAGTAAAGATCCCAGAAGGGAGTTTTGTATGTTTATTTCTCAAGACAGGAAACTACAGGAAGACCAGCGAAATGTCATAACTAGACACTTTTGCAGATTTTCCAGATGCTGCAGAGAGCCAACTTTGACTCTGGGTCCAATGGCAGATATTCAAGTAAGTGGCAAGTTTATTCATCCTGTAAGTGGAACCACTGTTTTCCGTTTGTGTGGTTTTAATGTAGTAGAATATATAATCATCTCTAAAGAATTACTGTTGTGGACAATACAAAGTTGTGATGGTTTGCACTTACGACTTGCGCAAAGCTCTGCGGAGAGTTGTGCGGATAGCCCAGCACATCTGCGGAGGTGAGCTTCCGTCCCTCTAGGACATCTACACCAGGTGACGTGTGAGGAAAGCACTAAGGATCATCAGAGACTCCAGCCGCCCGATCAATCGATTGCTTTTGCTGCTACCATCAGGCAGACGGCATCGCAACTTCAGACCCCGCACCAGCAGGCTGTGGAACAGCTTCCTCTTGCAGGCCATCAGACTGTTGAACTCTAATAGTGCCACCACATGCACAACCCATTCTACCTCCCATGTGCTGCACTTTATCGTTCTCTAGGTATGTGTATATGTTTATACTGTTTATGCTACACAGCTGCAGAGAACGCACCAAAGATTTTCACCACCTGTACACTTGTGGTTATGGTGTAGTGACAAAGTGATTTGATTTGACTTGGTAGAGGCTACTGCTGTATGGTAGCGTGATTTTCGAGAGGCAAAGCCAGAATTGTGACGTGGCAGTGGTGGAAGGACACAATGTTTGTGCTCTCCTTCACCAAGTGACCATAAACGAACCCTTTGGACATCTCGTCTGGGATATACGGCTCTGAAGAATTCTGGCACACGAGTACATTTGTAAAACAGTCCAGTTGTCAAACGGGGGACCTACAAGGATGTATGCTGTTTTGCAGTAGAGGACCCTTCCTAAGTGATACAAAAAAGCTTCAGGTTTTTTTTGAGCATCAGCAACCACTCTAAGTGTGTGTGGGTGAAAGTCCTCAATCTGAACTGACAAACACACTTGTAAAAACATTATCAAAGCTATACAGGCTACCCTTGGCATTCTGAGGATGTTTACTTGGCATTAAGGTAAATGTTTTTGTTTTTACTTGTGGTTGCTTCAATGGGAAGAATAGGCAGAGTAGACAAGAACAGAAGACTTGGGGAAAGGGAGATTTAAAAGCTGATCTCTAGCAGGGTATGGAAATGCTGTTTCCCCTCACATGGCTCAACAGAACAATATCTGCCAGAAAATTTTATAAACCACGTGAGGTTTTGTGCTTGACTGCAGAAATTTCATAATTCTAATGTAGATGTGTATTTCGGGTCAGCACTAGTCCGCGTGCTCGTGTCTCTCGGCTGGGATCGCTCTCCCCATACAGAGAAGCGCCGGCCGTTAGAGGGAGCTGTCAAGTCAGGGAGGTTATGGAGCCTCTACAAGGGATGGCTGCCTTCCAGTGCTAACCAAAATCCCACAAAGCTGTAACTTTGGCCACGCAATAATAAAGCAGCACACTTAACGCTCCAACGCCGGAGCCATTTGTGCCTGAGGGTAGATAAGGTAAGTTACAGCTGTATCATGCAAAATTAAAGCTCAGTCCCCACAAGCAATATTCACCCTGATCAGATGTTTGCATGGTATAGACATCTACCCATAGCTATGTATTTACCAAAACAATTCAGCATCGTTTCTCAAGTACCAGTCCCTGCACATCTAGTGTCTCCAAGTTCCACTTGCTCACTGACTCAGTATATTCATGTACTTTCAGCAGTTTTTTTTTGTTCTGTAAAACAGCTGCTTTCATAGTTCTGCAGCAAATGTTTCTGTGTGTTAAAGTACAGGTGTTGAAATTTTTAAAAGCTGTTAGGAAGTAAAACAATCTGTAAATGCTTGTCCTAAGGCAGTATGGCAGCAGGCTGGAGCCTCTTCCAGAAGCACAGGGTGTTGGGCAGGATACTCGGGTTGAACCACTCGGGGCCCTACATGAGATACTCCCACGATGAGATCATCACTGTAGGGTAGCTGCCCTCACATGACACATTATTGCCAATTTGTAGTTGTCATTTACCTTAAAATACAGTGCTGCTTAAAAGTATGTGAACGCTATAGGGATAGTCATTCTTGTGTAAAACATTAAACTTAAAACCTGAACACTTAAATGTATAAAATGAATAAATGATTGACACTTACACTGCTGATTCTACAGACCTACTTGGTTTAACTAATGCAATTGGGGTTCCTATTTTTTTTTTGCACTTGCATTACTTCCATTTTTCTACAACACACGATTTCCTGTAAATGAGCATAGAATCGGTCATTACGCGCCTGTTAGGTCCGATGAGAAATACTATTTCTGATCAATCGGTGTGGTAAAAGTAAGGGACGCAAGGGCTTCACACACTTTTAAAGCATCACTTTACATATTTGGACAAAAATGGGTAGAGTTAATTTAACTGTGCCATTCAAGTGAACTCAGGTGATTTCTCTTTCCGGGTTTACTGTGTGTATTAAATGGAAGCCTTGGTCCCTAGGACTTTGCTCTCTGCACCAGAAATGACTCCTATCACCACCTCCATGCCGCTCTCCTCCTGCCTGCTGGCCATTGGAGTGTCTGGTAGCTACCAAGGCTCACGCTGGCCATCGTGGCTGTGGAGCCACCTTTCTTTGTTCTGCTCTCTTCTGGGAGACCAAGCGGGTGATGGCCTTTGTAGCCAAGTTCTACGCTCCCAGAGAGACCAGCCATCTGTGTTACTCTTTCCCCTCTCAATCTGCTTGTTTATGGTGTGTACCATCCCAGAATTCCTAGCAGGCTCTTCTCCTTCGTTCAGCCGTGGTAAAAGCAAGAGGAATGCAGTCTGACAGCGTATGCTTTACAGCGATCAGGCATGAAGAACGCCGAGGCAGGGAAAGTTAATTTGCTGCTATTTTGTTTCCTCCATCCCTGACCCTGAATTCTCCTCTGGGTTATCTGTTCTTCGCTCCGGCTGAGCTTTCTCGGCTCCACCCTGGCATAAACGTGAGCCAGGCTTCATCACGCAGGTCACAAGAACGGAGAGCGCGTCGACCCCAAAGCAGGGTAGATCAGGAGTTTGGCCACGAGGCAAATCGTACTAAGGGTTTACTTGCCATCAACGCTGCCTGGGAAACAATCACATGCGACGCCGTGTTGTGCCGGGGGCCCCCAACCATCTTTTTATGCTTTTGTGCGGCTAAAAATATCCGTGTGTTAACAGATTCACTGGAGTGGAGACATTTGTGTGGTGTGCCTGAGGATGTTTTTGGGTTTTTGCATTTCCCGTTGATTTATGTAGTAAAAACCAGTGTGGCCGTCGTTATATCAGCCCACAGTTGTTTTAAGACATGTAACAATCAGGAAATGGTAATATATTGCTGTCATTTTATTTAACCATTTCCTTTTCTGCCTTGTGTTTTTAGTTTCAGCAAAAGTGTGTCAGTCTATGGTTAATAACTTAGTGCCCAATAGTTTAAATACAAGCGATGGAAAAGTATATTTAACATCATGTATTGCTTTTTACAACTTTATGATGTCTGTGACATCAGGCTAGCAGCCAGCTGAAGTCCTTCTAGTGTACACACTTTTTACTTAGTCACACTTGCTCTTTCGGTGTATTTTAACCTTTAGTTGTAGTCGTCATGATAGTTGATGTGTCCCGTGCCCTGAACCGAGCTGGCCCAACCGACGCTCTTTTAGGTTTTCCCATTGCTGATCCCCAAGAATTACAGCAATCGTGTACTGTACCTACTGCACTGACCTGGAGCCAGCAAGAATAATTCCCATTTAATGTTACCATTTCAGACAAAAAAAAAAAAACGCATCCAAAGCATCTGAAAGCAAAAACCAAAAGCACAATGTTTCTGCTCAAGAATATTATTAGTGTGACTTTGTATACAGTGTGCATTCAGTTATTCATTGTTCCTTCTATCCAGTCTGCAAACACACATTTGACTTTTTTTCTTTTCTTTTTTTTTTTTTTTATTTTGTGATAAAAACAACAACAATGTACATGTGGTAAGTGACAACGTTGGCCACATTTCATTTTTCAGTGACAATCTTGTATAAACATTTCCATTTTGTAACTGAAAATCATCACAGCATTTCCTTTAATAATGGCAACCTCAGAAAAGAAAAATAAATTCAGCACTTGATGTACAATAAATCAACTAAGTACAACAGTTCCACAGTTTTGCATTTTATTTGGTGCATTTTGAAAAAAGTTAATTCAATTTTGGCAACAATATCAGAACAAAAGGTGTATGCTTTTTTTTGTTGGTCAAAAAGTAATAACATCCACCTTTTTGCCTGGATATAACTGAAACGTAGTTCCTATTGGAGGTTCCTCTGCCACATCTTTTCCCTAGATACATTACTCAGCTGTACAATAACAGGGAGCAAATGGTTTAAATCTCAACATTAATATGATCATTCAATTATCACGCCATTGCTTTGTTTCATGGCTCAAGAACCACAGATCTCAAATAGACAAGTGCACTCCAAAAATGGGGCTAAATATTTCATGTTTCTCATGAAAATAGCCCACATGGTTGATGATAATACATCAGTTCTCGGCAAACTAAGATGTGGCCAACAGTAGTATTTAGGGCTCTTTGAAGAGCTGTTGTCCTCAGGAGATTTTGCTGCATGACCGTTAACTACGCCGGCAGAGCTGAGGAAGCCTTTCTCGCAACTGCAACAACAATCCGAAGTTCACGAAGTCTAACTTCAATCCTTCCCAGTACGCTTCCTTAGTATGGCATTTCAGGGACTGCCTCGGTATTTGTGCTTTATTCGGAATTTCCATATTGACACACAATCCCTGTGACGTACTAGTTATCCATTATTCTCCAATCGTTAGCAGGCAATCACATTTGGGAAAACCATAAAATGAATGAATGAATTAATAGGTTGTTTGAATTATCTGAATTTTCTTTAGCGGAAAGATCGTACCAAAGAAAACTTTCCTTAAAGGAATTCTTCCTAAACAATTTTAGGTAGAAAACAGAAAAACATTGTCACTTTGCCATAATAATCTGATATGTCAGAATAAGTAATTTCACATTCCCTGTACACATTTATAAAACAATGTATTTAATATCTGCTCTTGTTTTAATAATTCGGTCATTGCCATCATTGTATAAGGTAATTTCTCCGTATTCTAAAGTTGCAAAATGTTAATATATGAAGACATTTAGTTGTTACATTACCTTGTTGATTGAGGGAGGTTCATTTTCATTTTTGTCAAGATGTGATATAGAAACAACATGTAATGAGGTGGTGAAAAATATAAGGAAAGAACTCCCCCCCCCCCCCCCCCCCCACAAACACAAGATATTTCAGTAGTCTGGTTTGCTCAGGTGTTCAGGTTATAAAGAATCATGTCAGGTCTTGACGATTTTTGTTGCAGTAACTTAACCAGACAGTTATTGAATATATTCAGGGAAACAATTTGCATTCACATAGCTTGCATTGGTAGTGAAACTAAAAAGGTGGCAAATCACAATGTGAATGTGCTTTTCGTCTAGCGTGATCCGTGGCATAAGTCCAGATTTCGCCGTGGAATTATACTCTTGATCTCATTTTGTCCATTGCCTTCTGCCTCCATCAACTCCTCTTCTTCTGCAAGTTGCTACAGCCCAAGCGAAGGCATCTCCAGGCACCAGTCTGTGTGCAAAGACTCCACACGAGTGTTTTCCCAGGAGGTGAAAAATAAGCACCATATAGAGGAGTTCACCATCTTAAGAGGCAGCTTTTAGTCTAGATCAAGCAGATCCGTTCCCAATCCTACGGATGTTTGAATATTTGAAAGTTTTGTTACACAGTTTTACTATATGCCCGCAACGGTATTGATTTCATTGTCCCGATACATGAAAAGCAACGATATTTCCTGTACTGAAGTGAAACAACAACCTAAGACAGGCTTTCAAGTGATTCTCAGTCACCCAGCCAGCTATTCCTGAGACACATAGGGCTCTTGTGGTCTTCCCCCGAGGAGAGCTCTTCAGAACATCATAAGACCTCCTCGGAATTATAGCCCCATGTTGCCGACTACAGTGGACAGTATCATTTCAGGTTTCAGGCTTCAATATACTGTATATCAATTGAATTTAATTACTAGATACAACACTGACATTTCTTGTCGTCTTAATACGTTTTTATATCTATAACATAGTCGTTCTGCTGATAAGCTGGTATCAGGGTTTGAATATGAATGTTTGTATTTTAAGCTTAGTACTGCAGTTAAATTGCAGTAATGCAAATATCGCACTGCAAACATTTGCGACTATAAGCCAGACACTGTTTGTTTTTTCTTAATCCTAAAATTGAAACCATGAATGTTAAACTGTCCTGCGTCTTTCAACAATAAAGCAGACCAAAAAGCTCTGTGTTACAGGATATAAAATAACTTTTTTTTTTTTTTTTGTTGTTGTTTTTTGGTCTAAGGTATATAGGAAAATGTTGCCAAAAATCATGCTATAAAATTTTCAACCTTTCAACAGAGATACTAATTTATGAATTACCTTTTAATATTTAGACAAATTATTGGGGAGATCAAGTAAAATGTTGTTGCTTTCTTCATTTATTTCTGTATAACATGTTTCTTCTGAGATATTTTCTGAGGTGTAGAGTTTTGTGGGGGTTGGAAGACCACCTGCAGCTTTCAGATTCAATCATATTCAGCCTGTAGGGGTAGGATAGAGTAAGAGGAAAAGTAATGTGTGTTTACTGTATCACTGCTTTAAAGGACCTGATCTTTGGTGAGACCTGCTTCAGTGTAAGGTGTTAAAACATTAATATTTCCATGGTCTGAATGTAATCAGGCTTCCTGAGAAAGTGCTCTGATCAGTAAATTCAAAAGTCAAAACAGGTCAACGTCTAGACTAAAATTTTTTTTTTCCACTTGAGGTGCGGTAACTTTGTTGAAGTTACATCTATCATCCTTGAGATGTTGTCACAAGAATTTTCCTACAGTAAATGATCTACCTACATCTTAAAATTGGCAATCAGAGTAAACAAAACACTTCCTTACGACAAATCGAATATTTGATACTGTAAAAACGAAATGCTGTACTTTGTTTTAATGTTTCTGTGATTTAATGTACTATCTAAGAACGTCTCAACATCGTTCCCAACTTCTATGTAATAGAAAACTGTCAGAAAATACCAGATATATTTATTTATTAACTGGCTTTTTCCATTTTTTTTAAATTTTTTTTTTGGTTGTGAACGTACCTATAGTGGCTAATGGATCTTACACAGATGCGTCTAAAGACATTGTACAGGTTCCTCATCTTTTACTTTCATTCTGTTTCATCAGAAAGAAACAACAAAACAGGGAAATTCAGTCATAACATCAATGTATTGCCTTAAACACTTAACATAGTCTTCAGGAATCAGTGCACTGGTATGTATTCTGGAAAGAATGACTAGCAAAGCTACAAAGCTATGGAAACGGCACGCTATACTACAGATCTGGACAGCGCAGTGTGTGACGGTGTGAGACAGCCTGTTTGGGCCAGCGCTGAAACAGACTCGGTTGCTCTTAACTCCGAACGCGGAAGGGCGACCCCTTTTCCTCGCGGCCTGAGTAGGATGCAGCATGCAGGGCTTTCTTTCGCCGGGATTAGGACCGGGACCGAATGAATGAGTCTAACGTAAGAGGGCCGGTGTCACAAGAACAGAAAATGTCCTCATGTTACTTCTCCGGTTAAGGACCAAAAGACGAGACGGAACGAAACGTGAGAAATCGGCGTTGAACGAAACCGATCGGCCGAGAGGTTTTTCGGCGGGATGGCGTACAGCCCCAAGCCACGGGACTCTCGGCTGTGCTGAACTTTTCTCGCGTCTTTACTTCTTTTTGAAGCAGGAGTTGATAGATCAGACAAAACGAGTCAAAAATCACTCGGAAAACTGGGCCACGATCTAAGTGAGGTGGGCGCATGCCGCTGAAAGATGACGGGGTCCTTGGGCAAGCCAGTGAATGAGTATAGTAGTTACCCTGTTTCCTCAGAGATACAATATTTACATTTTTTTTTTTTTTCCCTTAGTGAGCAAAATGCATTTACAAATAGAAAACATTAAAGTCTGTCCTTTGAAAACAGTCTCCAAAACGACGGTGTGCTATGTCAAATTCTTACTGGTCTGTACCGACTACGTGTTTCTGAAGTGCCGAACAAGTTTTCGTATAGCGATCGCAATTATAGCTGTATGCCTCATCTTTTTTTAATATTTGGGTTTCAGGTAGAATAAAATAAGGATACAGAACGCAATACTGTGGCTGTACAGTTTATAATTATTTCCATTATCATAAGTAGAAACGTATTAACGTCTTATTTTCCAAGAGTTTCTGATTCCTGTAAAGCTGCAGTGTATTTTCTTAAAATCTGTACAAATTTGTTCATCATATAATGTATTTCTGTAGAATATTTCCTCTTTTTTTTTTTTTCCTTTTTACATACTCCATTCCAGTGTTATATTACAAACGGCTGTATACAGGTCTGCAGGCTGAGGTTGGGTGTTTGACCTGAAGAGGGTGGAAGGGGATGGGAGAAGAGCACAGGAGAGGAAGGCAGAGGAGCAAGAGGGGAGGTGCCAGAGACAGGGGTCTGCTGCTCAGTGGAACCGCTGGATTCCAAACCTTGGATCTTTGTTGTCCCGGATTTCAATCTGAGAAGAGAAAATAAATATGTACAAACTGAAGTGTACAATGGCTAGAAATGGAGTGAAAATATCAAGTGGAAAATCGGAGCCAAGAAAAGAGGAAGGTGAATTTTGAAAAAAGAATTGCAGGAATTTGAACTTAGCAGAGTGAAACATTGCTAAACTGTATATGATCTTTATTATTGCAGGAGGATCAGTCTGCTTTCACTTTCAAGGAACCACCTAATAATTAATGCGGTAAACGGATAAATGTGATGCTTACTAAATGTATTCTACGAACTTTGACGGAATGAAGGACAAGTCCTAAAATCACACGAAAGTGAAGACTTTGCCCACATCCGCAGTCTTTTCAGCCACAGAATAATTCTATTTCTAACGCTGATCAATGTTCTGTACAAAGGAGCAATTATAAGGCCATTTCTGATTTCTAGTGCCTCTCGATGTTGATTTTATATGACTAATGACCACTAGTGATGGAGAGAACAGGAACTCAAGCCACGGTTGTGTACTCTCTTGCCATTATGGCATTTCATTAAGATCCATCTGCTCAGTGCATAATATTGCACTTCCTGCTTTAGATTTCATTAGGTATGAACCCTTGAATAATTCAGAAGATGCCGGTTGAACGAACGGCCTCGTTTCAGCGCAGAACCTGACAGACTCATAAAGGGGAAGTTGGGAAGTCATCCTGTTCTGCTGATGTCTGGGCCAATGGACGCAACATTTACTGTGCAGCAGTAGTCATGCAGTATAGAGTATAAGCAAACACTGGATTCCCATATCAGTGACCTTTGTCTTTTCAGCAAATGAACTGGACATATTGACACATGGAAGTGAAAGCGAAGAGCTTTCCAAAGCAGAACTGTAAAGAACTGTAAATCGCCAGTAATGTCAGTCCTTGAGTCTGGACAAACAAGAGAATAATGGCCGATGGGTAACAAGCAGGCCAGTCAACTCAGAGGGCAGAATATTTTGTGGAATGAGGTTTATGATCAGCCTTGTGTCTATATTGTAGCAGCTGGACGGTAGAGACAGCGATAACCCTCATCGGGCAATATGTGGCCAGAAACCACAGGGCTTTAAGCTGCTTGGAGCCTAAGCTGTATGGTGTCCTTCACACTAAATGCCCTTTTGCATTTGGTGTGTTTTGTGTTCCTGATGATATTTCCAGCAGGTAAGAGCAGCACGAAAATCGTGAAGGTTACTCTCGTGTGTATATGGAGTAAACTTATGAATGTCTTGCAATTCATCTGTGGAAAAACAGACAAAATTTGAGAATCTCCAAAGGTCATCCTTCAAATTATTGGTCACTGCTCAAAGTTTCTTTCCTCTGTCTTTTGACATTTCAGTAAAATATGCTGCTCTTTTCCTCTTGAAACACTTTAGTTACAATCCAAACAAAATCACCTTAAATAAGCACATAAATAATTATGTTGAAAAGAAGTTGGACCTGTTACATTCAACAGATGAGCTGAGGTTTGATTTAATTTTAATTTCCACTCATGTTGTATTTAATTTGTCAGTCAAATTGTCCTTTAAGGTGCCTACTGCTTTTCAGAGGAACATTCAGCCATTGGACCACGATAAAGTAAGTTTTAAATCTCATCTCTGTATTTCACCAGTGCAATAGCAAGGCTATGAATTTTGAGAAAACAGGCAATAAAAAATATTGTTTGTGAGCCTGTCTCATTAAGTTCACAGTTCCTGTAATTAACTCAAGGCCCCCAAACCTACTTCTGATATGTTGAACCTAATTTGCCATATGTTTTTGGGCCAGTACACAAAACAAAATGTTTAAAAAATGGTAATTGTGACAAAAATGAAGTTATTTCTGCAGCTTGCCAAGAATGTTCTCAGTACAACGGCACGAGTGACACATGGGTAGTGACAACAGGGGCACTGGGTTTTAGTCTCAAAGATTCTAAATTCAATAGCCCATCATAATTCATAATATCACAGCCAATCCTAGAGTCGCCTCGATATCGTGTCACACGAACGTGAAAAATAAGTCCGAAAACTGAAAGTGAACACGTGGAGGAAGTGGGTCAAAAGGCCACATTGGACACTGTTAAGACTTTATTAGAGTGCGGTACACAAAGCGTTCACTCTGGATGTAGTAATATAAGACACGGACAGAGGGGAGGCGGTGAATTCGGGTGCTTCGGCCTAAAAATATGCTGCTTCAGCTCCTGTCAGCGCAGGCTACTTTTGCAGCAATTTATGGATTATAACCTTATCGATTATACTCCTACAAATCAAGGGAATTTTTACCTGAAACAATAGCTGCTCTGAATCGTGAAAAATGCCCAATCAAGTAACTAAATTTTCGTAATAAAAGTGACAGAGATAAATCTAGTTGCTAAGTTAATGTAAAACCAGAGTTTATTCGAGTCAAAAAATTAATTCTGACTGACGATTTTTAATTATTATGCAATTTGTCGTTTCTGTTGTATGCTTGTGTGACGCAACTGCTGTGTGTTTGTGCCTGAGCTTTGTGCGTGGGAATAGGTTTCAATACACTCTCGAGGATTGTGTGGTTCCATGTTCTCACGCTGTTTGCAGTCCAAAGATGTGTGGAAGAAGGAAAAAGTAATCCACTTGAATGCCCCCCCCCCCCGCCCCCCCTTACCATGGTAACTTCAGGAGTGGTTTCCATGAGTTCAGTTTGGCTCAATGGCACATACTTTACTCTTATATATTTGCAACCTGCAGAAATAACTACATGCAATTCTACTAAACAAATGAGAGGTAAAATCCTGAAGGCAGAGGACAATTGCATTTCAGAAGACTACTGGAATATTTCTGATATAATTCAGATTAAATTCCCATCTTAAATTCCTAAATCAGCTGTTTTTATAAGTGATGTGGAGTTAAACAACTATGAATGAGTGCATAATAAAAAAAAAAAAAAAAAAGGAAACTCCTGCATTGGTTAAAAAAAAAAATAAAATAGGAAGTGTTCAAGCTCCTTTTCTGAACATTTATTTTGCTCCATTTTTGCTAGATAAGCAGAGCACAGGGCTTTTCTGATTTTCATGTATTCGACGACATATTTTCTCAAGTATCGATACCGTGCACATATTGGGTGAAGAGCAACAAAAATGACAAAAAGTCTGCTTTACACAGTGGGGAAAACAGAGAGGTGAACACGCAACTCAAGAGGTCCCAAAAACATGCTGGGAAAGCATGCAAGTCTACTGGAAGGTCTGATCAGGAAATGCATACTGTACATCCCATAGAACTACATCCTTCCCGAGGGCTGAGACCACATGGAAGAGGAGCGTCAGATATTTTGACACAGTCGGAATCTCTGATTATTTCGTACGACAGCCTCTCAGAGTTTCGGGAAACCGTCCGATGTCTGGCTCTGCGATTGTTCTTCACGTTCACTAACTACTTACAGTATGCATACTTATTATACTACATAAACTTTCTATAGAAATAGACAACTAAAATATCTTTCCCCCCCACTGTTATGTTAACCGATATTTATTGCTCTGTCTATATCTATAAAGATCCCTTCTGTTTATGGAAATAATTTTACTGAAATTATACTCTGAGCAACAATTATACTAAGGTTACACTGCTGCCTCACAGCACCTGGGCTTGGGCTCAAATCTGGCTCAGTCTGTGTGTGCAGTTGAACTGTTGACAGTTATTTCCCAATTTATACAGTGGGGTATTTTTTACTGGAGCCATTTAGGATACATACCCTGGTCAACGGTACTGCAGCAGGAGTCGAAATTTAAACCTCTGATCTTAGTTTTGAGGCAGCAGCTCTAACGTTACCTGCTCCCTGTGTTTATGTGGGCTTCTTTCAGCTGCTCTGGTTTCCTCCCACAGTCCAAAGACATGTTTCAGGTGAGCTGGTATCTCTGACATTTGTTCTTAGTACGTGACTGTGTGAGTGAACATGTATGTGTGGCTTTCCTGCAAAAAAACTGCTGCCCCATCCAGGCTATTTGCTGCTCAGCCTTGCGTTTTGTGATTTTGGGACAGGCTCCAGATCGCCTCGACCCAGTGCCGGGCAGGTGATTAAGGAACGTGAATTAGAGAGGTTGTACAGTTATTTATTTTAAAAATCAAACATTGTGGATAACTACTTTCTGTGCTATACAATTAACTTTCTTTTGCAATAAAACGTGAAATATCTTTCTCCTATGAGAAAAATGTAAGGTTATCTCTCCCCCGAAAATGATTTTATTTTATTTTATTGCGCCCGTTTCATTTGTGCACATTAAGAGGTTTCCGCTGTGTCCTCCACGCATCGCATTTCGGCTACTGAACCCTTGAATGCGACCGGCAGGTGACCGCGCCACTAGTTCTCTTTTTGAACGTCGACCGGCCTGTAACAATAAGAGCGTTTGCTGTACCGCAGCGGCTCTCCCTTGTCCTCGTGTCATTTCCGCTCCACGCACGGTGCGGCGCGTTCCTGCGGGAACCCGCTCTGCCTCGAGGACCTTCGGCACAACGCGCTACCACCTTGCGCTCTCTACTTTTCTTTTGTCCCCCAAGCAAAGCGGATGCTAAAAATCATCACGAGCAGCCAACAAATGGAGCAAAGGGTGACGGGTAGGTATCTATATAGATGGCAAGCATTAGGCGAACACGCAAACGGAACAGGAATCCACACGCTGATCGAGCTGGACAACAGAGGCTGTGCATTGTCAGGAAGCCGCCACAACACTGTCGTAAAACAACCACAAACCACAGAGCACAGGTCACCACGTAGGTAAACTTACCCTGGACACGGCAAAATCTGCAAAGACAGGATAGAGGCAGAGGTTGTTCATATCTGCTTTTTTTCTGGTTGTCACTGGCAAAGTCAGTGGTCATAACCAAACCTAAATTCAGTTTAATTTTTCTTTTTTTTTTTAAATTTTTGAAAATAGCAATGGTTACTTATGCTTGATTCCCTTCTAACAGGAAACGAACGATGACGATGTAGACGCTGAAATGAGATGGTCGGGGCTGAAGTTAGGGCAACGCTGGACAGATCTTTTTGTGTTTTTCAGTACTGGGATTTACAGAGTAAAGGAATGACGGACTAACCCACGCACCCCCCGGCAGTACTCATGCGGGACTCAGCCGGAAAGAGAGAGGCCCCACATAAAGAGAAATGCACCTCAGTGTCATTTCATCTATGCGACCGCAAGGGCGTCCTGCAGTTTTTCCTCCACTTGCATCTTATAGTCACATCTTTTCAAAAAATTATTTATCTAGTTTCAGTTATTTTTTTCTTTTAATTTAGTCAGCTGATTTTCATTCTCCTCTATTATACACATTACAAATACATTCTGGGACAGCGAACACTTTTCAGAAACTATATGTATTCAGCTTTTTAATTATTTGTCTTGGACAGTTAGTATATTCTGGCACTAGCTTATGTTTTCTCATAGCGTAATATATGTAATTACTTAAGTACAAATTTGCAGATACTGCAAAAATTTAAAACACCTGCAATTTTTACTGGCTTGTATAAAGGGGCAATAGCCCTTTGAACACGGATAGAGAGATTAAAATGTGCTTAGACAACACTAGAGCAAACACACTGGTGTAAAGACAGTCGACAGCCTTAACTGCACTACTTAAAAAGACAGTAATTCAAGAAGGCTTTGAAATGTAGAGAATGAAATGTGAAAATAGAGCAGAATGGTTTAGAAAAGAAACATGTAAAGGAGGAGGAGGCTTGGAAAACTACCAAGTTTTTACTGATGCAATTTGGCCCCTTAGACACACAAGACACATATCCCACCCTTTCCACCTCCCCCCTCGCAATGAGATAACACCCCTCCCAAAAAAGAGATTTTATGAGGATGGCGAAGGCACAGCTGTGTAGTGGCAGAGGACAGAAGAACAGCAGCCACCTTATCCTTCTGGAATCTGAAATGTAACCATGGAAACTTCCTCAATAGAACCAGGCGGGGTATGAAGGAACAATTTTTCTCTTTTTTTTTCTTTTGCTGCTCAACACATACATCTTCTCTGCTGTCTTCCCAATCATAGTTTTCTGTGATTCACGTAAGTGTTTTGAATAAAAATCCCAATTCATTTAAGGACAAAAAATAAGTTTGACTTGGTGCTTTGTGTGCTGCCCTGCCTTTTTGCATTATTGCACCAACAAATAAACAGCTGATGGCAATTCGAGGAACAGCTGATAAAATGATACGTGAGAAAGGTGGAGGTGGTAAATAAAATATTTATAGACAAATGTGTTAGCGCGACTGAGAGTGAACCTCAGTCGTCCAGCAACACTGTTAGAGCCAAAAATTCACCTGGGTACCAGCCGCCTATATAGCAAGATGAAAAAAGTGAGAAACCATGTTAGACAGAAGTGGTGTTACAAATGAAAGTAAAGGGCGAGTCGCTGTACTTTTCATACCTTTGTTGTCGGCCTTGATTTCGTCCTGCAGGAAGTCGTTTTGCCGGTTTCCGAGTACAAAGGCTAGGAAGGAGAGGATGAGCGCGTCCAGGATGCCAATAATGGCCAGGATGTAGGCCCAGCGCACGGAGCAGTTGCCCAGGGTGTACTTTCCTGTCTCCTCCCCGCACATGTCCAGCACCACCTCTGCATCCCAGCCGTTCGGGAAGATCATGCAGCCCAGGACAAGGCACACAGCTACCGAGGGAACGGAGCCAGCGGCCAACAGACGGGGGGAAGACGGGGGAGAAACGGCGGGAGGGTCAAGGGAGGTTTCAAGGTACGTGGGGAGTCATGAACAACGGGTAGAAGGAAAAGAGACGAAGGATAATTAGCAACAGCTGAAAGGCACGGTACAATTAATAACTCGTCTTACCCCATCAGCCCTTCTTCTGCTGGAAGAATGTAGTCTGTCCATATCGAAATTATACCTTGTGGTAACACAGCGCATCAAAGGCAACCATCAAGCTTGTTAATATGGAAACCATGCTTGAGCTGAGATCATCACTAGACAAGATATGGATATACAAAGCACGGTTATGTCAGAAAACGCATAATACTATCAGGCAAAAATAGTGAGGGGTTCTTTCATTGGTTGGAGTTGCAGGGAGTTGCAGTGGGGACAGGAGATGTGAAAGCACTTTAATTCACAGGAAACTCCCCCATATCCATCCTTTCCCCCCGGGCAAGCTCCAGAAACCTTTTTCCTTGATGAATTAGTGAAGAGCCGCCGAGATGCCGTGCATCACAGCACCGCATCATTCAGCACGGCCAACAATGGAGTAGGAGAACACCACCCGAACACCAGGAAGGAAGTGCAGCAACATACAGTAGCCCCGGGGCACGAGCGGAGCAGGAACGCAAGCATCTGCAGCACCGTCTCTTGGAAGGCACTGCGTTTCAGTTCACTCGACGGTCTCCTTTGGTTACGAGGCAGACTTTATGTGGTCCTGTACGGGGATTTCAGCCCTTAAACATCAGCAGATGACACACGAACAAAGTGAGCATCAAAATGAAGGCGAGGAGAACGAGAAGAAAATGCGGAGTATCAAAGCTCCTCTGCAGTGATAACCTTGACATGGTTTCCAAGCTACACTGTAAGAGAAATTTATGTCAATATTTACATGCACTGCACAAAAAACAAACAAACAAAAAATCACCACCTTCCAAAACTGCCATTTCAGAAAAAGTCATTCAGATTATTTGGGACTGTGGCGATAAAAGTATTGATACACGTTTATTAGGAGCAGTTGGAAAATCTTTAAAGTAATATGTGAAATAAATAGAAAATAAAAAGTGGACGTATCTTCAAATTAATCTCGGTTTTTACAGCAAGGTAGTCCTCTTTCATGTGCCTCCAGAGAGCGCCATGGTAGCGGGGAGCCTGGGGCTCATTAATTATTGATAATGAAAGACAGAAGAGAAGAGAGGAAGAGAGAGCGAAATACACGGGAAAGCAAGGAGCGAAGCCAACGAAAGCGACCGGGAGCCAAACAGCCGAGCCGAGCCCAGCCCAGCCCAGCCCAGCCCAGCCCACATAAACGCTTCCCCAGCTGATCTTCCATTCCTTGTACATACACAGTGACGTGTTAAATAGACAGCGGCAAGACCCCGAAATTCCATGCCATTAGTGGAATTAGATTAGACGAGAACGTTATTGACAATTCCGTAAAGGAGTGCGGTGGGTGGCATCCATCCCCCTCTTCGTACTGCGATGATGTTCACCCGTCACGTGCGCATGCAGAAAGAGCTTGCAGAATGGGCAGTGTGGCATAAGGCCAAATGCTTGTGCTGCTGCTGCTGCTGCTGCTGTTGAAGAACAGCAAATTCAGGCTCAGAAAAAGCTGCCTTGTTAATTCATACTAATTAGCCACTATTTTCAGGCCCACTATTACTACTGAAAAAATCTGAATGACATGGACATGCTTAATTAGCTGGAACACTGCCAGATCATAAAGCATGTGTAAATATGCAGCACATATATAAATAATATCATACATCATTAGAACGATGTAGAAACAGATGTGGCTGAATCTCCCTGTTTCACAAGTCCCCTGTCCTTTTTCCTCTTTAAAGTACTGAGGGCCTGACTAGACAGCGTATCAACCGTCATGTTTGAACAACAGCACCTATGTTTTCATTTACTTTTATTCATTTAGCAGATGCTTTTATCCGAAGCGACGTTCATCTTATAGACCACGCTGCTCTCGGCTGCATTAATCATTTAAGATCCACTATAAAGACTTGCCTTTAAATCAGTTTTTTTTTCTAATCACAGGACGGTAAGAATACGGTGACCATAACGCCAGGCAGAAAATTTAATTCAGACACCAGGCATTTTGAAAACATTTGGTGAAGCTCATGTCCACCTTATTCCCAGTGCCTGCTATCATTACACCAGTAGGTGGCATCCTTGATAGTGGAAGACAGTGAAGGGGTAGGTGTACCATTAGGGGAGGAGTTCTGTGAGAGTCTCCTTGGACTGAGAGACAAAAAGGCAGAGGGTTTGCTACACACTTAACTGAATATGTTCACTGGGAACTCTTGAGCGCAAGTGCTTTGGCAGAGTTCTCCAGCATGACGGCAGCTCTATCCTTTCTCTCTGAGCATGGAAGTGATTCCTGCAAGAGTTCTTCCTTTTAAACTTCTCAAAACTCCTCAGTTGCCAGCAGAAAGCATCTTCTCAGTAGACCGTCATGCAAACAGATCTTCCCACTTACGTCACAACTAGAGAGCCATTCGGAGACGAGCCACCTGGAGACTTATTCTCTTGGCTTGCATCAAATCCCTGCCCGGCCTTGCACTCCTTTGTCTGCACTCTCAGTATGTTTGGCCCCAGGTTGAAGATCAGTGCTCCCATGGTAGCCCAATCTGAAAGGCACTGCACTTTGAAGTTTTTTTAAGCTTCGTCAGAATCCTTCCAGGCGTACATATTGATCTTCAAAGACATCACTGAGGTGGTGACATTCAGCAGAGATTTTACTCCATCTCAATGCCAAGCTTAGTCCACCAAAACTGGATCCAAGACTCTCTCTCCAAGCTCATTGAGCCTTTTCTCCAGCCTTTCTCTCCCCTCTCTCTTAATTCTTTCCACACGTGTTTTTCTGTCCTCAGCAGGACCACACATGCACACCTCTGTAATGTGGCACAAAAATGGCAACGCCACAAAGTAGTACTGCAGCAACACTGCTGGACACTTGACCCTGAGTTTGACTCTTGTGAATTGCTGGCAGTCTCTCTCCAGGTGAACAGTTCTTTCACACAACATGAGTCCTTTTCATCTTGGAGGAATTTCATCCGTTGACCTGGCTGTGAAACAGTCAAACGTGAGATGTCCTACATCCACATGTGTGTAGAAATATCCAAACAGCGAGGGAATTGAGCCATGGATGGTTATGAATGCTAATGGCTTCTCTAATGGCCTGCAGTAGCAGACCCAGAAGGCTCAATGGGGGTGGGGGTTCTACGTAATATTTCCATCTGGACTGACTTGCTAAACAAGCATGTTTTTTAGGTATTTAAAAGGATGTTATTATACATTTTACACATTTTTTATTTTTAGTTCTGGGTATTTTATTTATCTCCCATCTTTAAAAAAGTAATTTCATTTCATTTGATTCTTAAACAATACTCAAACACAACAAATGGGGTTTAGCTATCTTAATGGAATCTTCCACATTGCTGGATAAGGCTTCAGTCATCTCTTAAATGGAGAAATAGTTTGTCTTTGTTGGAGTCTCACTTTCGGGATGGTTTTCTTTTGCTGATTTATTGGTAAGATTGTTTCTAATTTCTAATTGCAACATGTGTGTATATCACATCGCCTCTTTGCTTGCCCTCTGGGAAACGGTATTGACTTTTCGGTTCGAAGGAAGGATGGATAGCTTTTATTTCTGTGGTATTATCCATATTTTTAAAACATGCTTGTGGCCAGTAATGGGAGGCAGCTGGTGGTAATTAAGGAGGTGTGGCCTTGTTAATTAGGTTGCTTTAAGTTTGTGGAGCGGGGCACTGGGGCTTTTTGCTGGCAGGTATGGAAGTAATCCATGATGGTTTGAGTTTGTGAATGTGGTGCATTTGAAGGTATGTATGGAGCTGTGGTTTAACTGGGGAAGTTGAGTTTGTGGAGTTGTGGAATTTGTTGAGGGGTAAGGACATCTAATGTGTGTGTGGAGTAGGTTGAGTCTAGGATGCTAGGTTACACTGTTGAGCTTTCCGGAGGTGTTGTGGGCCTAACTCAACGAAACACTGGCGAATGGAGGTGCCCAATTGCCAACATCAATGAAAGGTCCCTGTTGGGACCCTATTTGTGTGCTGGGTAGGGAAGGAAGGTAAACTTCTTGGTCTTGAGTTAAAGTGATATACTTGGCAAGGCTGAATGTTGTTCTCTGTGGCTTCGTGGTGATGTTGATTGGACTGGGTCCCTGAGTAGAGCCGCTGTAATATACGCATGGGGTGTAACATCGTGTCCTGTGTGTTATGAATGGTGAGCACTGTCACCTGAATAAGACATTTATCCAGATGTTGTGCTAAAATTAATCTCTTTTGATCTCTTTTCTAAAGTAAAGGTATGCTGTTTCTAGTTATTCTGCAGAACAGAGTGCTGCTGTACTACCATATTTTAGTCTGAGCTGATGATCCCTATGTCAAGCAGGATGCTGTGCAACTGCTTACTAATAAACATATTAGTATGGTAGTATATCGTACTTTAAAATTATAAAGACTTTATATAAATATTACAGAAATTATCCAGCAAAAGTCTGAATTAAACAAGGTACATTCATAAACAGATAATGTGTCTGGAATTATTGTTAGAGTTCTGTTTTCATGTCAGTACTGAATATGTGTAAAGTTTTGTAGAAGGGTTCAAATACATAGCCTGTCGAGACTTTCAAGGACAGGGGAGGTCTCTGGTTGTGCTTGTAGAGCATTTGTCAAACCCTACAATAGGACACGTCTGGAGTATGACTCCTTGTACATAAAATGATGATGTGAAAGTAAAATATTGATTGCTTTTGAGACAACAGCCTGGATGCCCTTGAAGATGAGTGCCAAGGGCATTAATTGGCATTAATTATCATTTGGCAGGCGATCTCAGAAGAGCACTACACAGCAAAAAAGGGTTAATCACTTGTTTAGTCTGAGGTTGAGTCTAGGCCCCAGCTGAATTGCAACACACCTTTTCTCAAATAAAACATGGGTCAATATTCATGACTTTGTGCAATACCAGGTTTGTGTAGGCCTGTACATCTAATTCTAAAAGAAAAATCCCAGTTCTCTTTTATGTAGAGAAATGGTTGTCTTTTTTTTAAAAAATTCAATCAACACCTGGTCTTTTGGAGCAGTATATATACAGAATCTGTATAAATTATAGCAGACATACTTAAATACGTCGTCTTCCATCGGCTCTGTCACTGCCTCTCACGGCTTCTCTTATCACTCGCTATGCTGACAATAACCAGCTCTTTCCCCTGCAGCCAGATGTATCCTCTCGGTTTCTCTCTTGGACGTGGTTATCAGTCATGCAAGCATGACCATTTACAGCTCAGCTTCAGAGACTGAGATTCTACACCTCATAGCAGGTCCCTCCACCTGTGGGGAACACTATCAAATCTGACAAGTCATTCATTTCAACCACTTCATCAGTCAAGAGCCTGGAAGTATCAGCTGACATTACTGCTTCCCCCCCAACACGTTGAAGAAATAACACGGTGCTGGAGATGTGTCCTGCATACCATCCACAGGACCACAATGGACTCTGTGGAACTTCCTGTTTGAACCACGGTGGTATCCCTCCTGGCTGGTCTTCCCACCTCTCCTGATGATCTGGAATGCTGCCGCATGAGTTATTTTTTCACCTACCAAAGCATTCCCAGGTATTTTCCCTCTTGTCCTGGACTTCCTATAGCCGCTGGGATCAAGGTTAAAACTCTGGTTATGGCCTACAAAACCATCAACTGTTCTGCTCCCCAGAACCTGATGGACCTGCCAGACTACTATGCTCCTCTACTTCTGACCTCTTAATGGTCTCACAAAATGTACAAAAGCAAAAACCTGAAGAGTCTCTGTTTTGGCATCAGTATGGTGGGATGAGCTCCCTCTCTCCTCATCTTCTATCTGTGCCATACACTTGCATTACATTATCTGTTCAATGTATCTATAGCTCTCTGCCTGCTGGTGAAAATGTACATTTATTCTGAGTCTGTTTGCTTCAAGAAAAGCATCTGCTAAATCACAAAACTGCAACATGAGTTGCATATATGAAACAGCACCTGTGTACCATATATTAAACTTAATTCATAGTTACACCTAAACAGCAGGCCTGTTAATCTCATTGCTGTACTTGCGTCCCATGCCAAACATCAGGCCATCAGTCACTTCTTTGCTTGTGAAAGAAGGTGAGGAAGATGAGCTCCTGAACAGACATAAGTCAGACAAAAGGAATGAGAAGAAAAATCAAAACTCTTCAAAAAGTAGCTGACGGAACTGATGTGAGCACAGGCTGGGGCAGCCATAGCAACCAGCAAGGTGCTGCCTGCCATGTTTCATTCTTAGCCACAGCTCAGTCCCTGTTTCCTCCAGCTGTGTGCCTGGGTCACAATAAACAAAGAGTTGGCTTGACTGGTTATCACGAAGGCTGCCCACCATAGGGCTCTCTGCGGGCCATTTTCCTTTTGTTCTCTAAGGGCTTTGCTGTACATTCAGATAAAATCTAATGACTTTGCTGATTGAGAAGTACAAATGGAAGATTTCTTCCTTCATCAAGACTGGCTCCCACTATAGCTTCTGCGCTTAGCTTCTCTGAAGGTAGTAAAATATTGATGAGCTTGAGAATCTTTCATCTCCCCTTAAAGGGGTATTCAGCAAAACAATTTCAAACCTTTTGCTACTTCAACACTTCTTTGCATAGCTTAACTACTCCAACAGAGTGCAGAAAATGAGCAAATGTGCTCATCTCCATCAGGGTCCAATCTTAACAGCCCAAATCACAGGTATTAACATTTTCAGATTCCAGAAAGTAGCAAATAACATTGTAGTTTTTACATATAAAAAAAACTTAATCTTTTAACAGGATATGAATAAAAACCACTATATGAAAGCTTGAAAAAAAAACATGCACCTACAGTTTTCAGTCTTTCACTTTAATCATTAAACAGATTTTTTTTTTTTTTTTATACACACTAAGCCCTTCTGGGATATGTACCTCTGCCAGACCTTTTAATTCATTCACTGTTAGGACTGAAATTTAGAAAATTCTGCAGTAGGTTCTTGTGACTTCTGGTGAGCTTTCTAGTCTTCCCTTTTCTTTAAATGAATCAAACCTTGCTTCAAACAGAAGCTACTGGTTTGTCTAAATGAAGGTCTGAACCGCTTGTCCCATATGGGGTCGTGGGGAGCCAGAGCCTAACCCAGCAACACAGGGTGTAAGGCTGGAGGGGGAGGGGACACACCCAGGACGGGACACTAGTCCATCGCAAGGCTCCCCAAGCAGGACTCGAACCCCAGACCCACCGGAGAGCAGGACCCGGTCCAACCCACTGCGCCCCCCTTAATGAAAGTTAAATGACTTATTTCACTTTTTACTATAACAATTTGTGTCTCTAGTGCTATATATAATTTGTCCTATTGTCCTCATTGTCTTTGGCGCTATGTCTAGCTGTTATATACACCTAATTTTAGTCCTTGTCGTTGTGGAATTATGGTAACACAAGATGGTCCTCAAATGTACAAAAATCAGTCTTCCTAACATCCAAGGTATCGAGTGCAGGGGTTTAGCAGAGAATTCAGCAGCCAGAGGTGAGTTAAAGTGATGACACTTCCATCTGTAATGAACCATTCCTCAATAGGGGCTCAAAGCTGGAAAAGTGCCACGTTTTCTGGAACACACCAGCAGTTACTTTGCGCTGCCCATCGTTTCTCTTCCTCCTCTTTTCTCTTTGCCCGAACAGATTTACAGGACCCGGTTAACAGGCCTTCCATCAATATTCAAAAGTCAATACCTTTGCCATCAGTATTCTAGAGTGGTTTCCATGTTGGCTGAAGAAAAGCTCATTTACACTGAAATAAGCTCACCATGAAGGCATCCACCCAGTTCCTGCCTTCGGACACTTAGACGCTGGAATGCTGGTTTCATAGTGTTTCGTGGGGCTACTGGGTTGACAATGTTTGGATGTGGAGGGCAACCAGATATCTGATATACAAAAGATTGTAAGAGGCGCTGGAATGGTTTGCATGGGCAATAAGCTGCAGTGTTGAAAAGAAAGCTCTCTATACTCCAGACAAGACAGTTCTACAGCTGTCAGCATGGCACACACACCATACAGGCAGCCACTAGGAGCAGACCTTAAGCAGACAGTAACGCCATCTGCCATATTTCTCTTGCTGTTCTGTAGCAAAATTCTGAGAGGAATCGTATTCTGTGACACACACACACTCTGTCTGAACCGCTTGTCCCACACGGGGTCATGGGGAGCCAGAGCCTAACCCAGCAACACAGGGCATAAGGCTGGAGGGGGAGGAGACACACCCAGGACGGGACGCCAGTCTGTCGCAAGGCACCCCAAGCGGGACTCGAACCCCAGACCCGCTGTAGAGCAGGACCTGCTCCAAGCCACTGCGCCACTGCACCCCCCCGTTCTGTGATACTGCTTCATGAATTCAACAAAAAAAAATCATATACAAAAAAGTGATTAAAAATGAATGTGTTCATCAATACACCCCTTTCCTAACAGATATATTGAATAAATATTTACAGAAATGTTACAGTGAAAAGGTATCTTTAAATGTATTTTCAAAAAAGAGAGTACAGGTACATGACAAAATGGGAGAGAAGGAAGTTTCCATGTCACACTTTTTATATCACTAAAAACTAAATGAATACAGATAGATGAAAACACATCTGCAGTAAACTAAAAACACCGTGCCATGTATTTTCCCAGTGTTCCTTGCCATATTCCATTATTCCAGTCACAAAATATAGCACATGCACGTTACCATCCATAACCAACTCAGAGATGCATGGTGACTTTTTTTGCATAAGCAACAGATTTGCTACATTACTGACACTGCTGTTCACTGCCCATATGCTGATAATTTGTACGAAAAATAACTGAATCCTTGCCAGTATAATTTTAACTTATTTCAAACATCATCTTCCACTTCAGGGGCACTTGGGTACACTGAACAGTCACTAAGTTAATAATCCAATCCTGCTGGTCTTCATTTCCAATGGTCCCCTCGGTGGTTCCCTTACATAGTTGCGTTTGTCTCTCTTATTCAGCTGGCACAGTTAAGGGCTCCCTCCCCAAGGCTCACTGATATCTCACCAAATCAGGGTTCAGTTTGCTTCCACTCTCCTCTCTCGCCTGCCTTGCATCTTCGCAACCGTTTTGATATTATCCCAGAGAGCGCTGAAGCGATGGGCAGCACTGTATAGGATAAGCAGGCCTGCAGCACTAAAACTACTGTGGGATCGATGAGCTGGCGAAGAAAAGGGTGGAAAAAAAGACCTTTTTCCTGTCTCTTCCTAAGCTTTTCAGTTACATCCGTAAGGTGGTTTGAAGGTTAAGATGAAACGGAGAGTAAAAATGTGTTAATGCCAGGCCTTTAAATGACTTGCCATATGTAACTTGCCGTAAGTGTGTGTGTGTGTGTGTGTGTGTGTGTGCAACAGGACCAGAGGTATACATAATGGGACTTGCTGTGACCAAATGCTAACAGTGTGACTTCATCTTCCACTCTCAAGACCGCATGATATGCTGAATGCGTTTAAGGACGGTTTATCGTTCGAAAAAAAACTTTCTTCTTAAATTTCCTGGCACTGCTACTGCCGCTCCTGCTAAATCCTTCGTCGTGTGTCGCGCTAAGCTTCGGCGTCCCGTGGCACGGAGCGATATATCGCGAAAAGCCGACGGGAGGAGGCGCCGAGGAGAGAAACGGGCCAGCCGGCAGACGGGCCTCCTCTGCGAGGGAGTGTTTAGGAGCTGGCCGGAATGCCTGCGCGGAGCAGCTGTCCCTCTTCCTCCCCTGACCGGGAGCGTCTGCCTGCCCATGCTGTTGCCTGGCACACGCGCCGCCGTCGCCGCGCGGGACGCGGGAGCTGATTAAACCGTCATGTCCATCCGAGCCCCGCGCGTTAGGCCCGCGTCCAATCCCATTAGAAGATTTCCTCTCACCGGTGCCTCGCGCCTCCCCTGCTGTTCCGCCACTACGCTAATGCGCAGCGTTAATGGGAAAACCCTGCCCCCTACGAATATATATACGCTATCGCATGCCCGACGGCAACACTAAACCGTGCTTCCCCTTCTCTTGAGGAAGTTTGCCTGACAGCTAAATTACTGAAAATTAAGCTCTTTGTCGGGACCTTTGTTTTATATCGTCGCTCGGCACTACGCTGTGTTAACGTGTTCCCGTGGAAGGGTCGGTGGTCCGCTTTTAATGTGAGTGGAGGTGGTCTGAAAAATGTGGTATAAGTCATGCCTAATTATGAAGAAATACGAGCATCAACGATGAACACCTCGCCCTGCCGCATTTGCTTGAGATTAACTTTGCATCAGGAAGATATGACGGGCTGACTCATATTTTACTCATCGAAGCGAAAACATCACAGCTAGCAGGTATCCTAGAGGGTAAAGAGAAAAGTTTTTATTACGGAAGTTCCTGCCTCCAGCTGCACAAGAGTTCCACCTGCAGAACCCATGTGTGAGTCCCAGGTTCTTCTACTGAATTGCTATAATAAACACCTGTAAAAATGGGTCAATATGCAGTGCAAATAGCTCTGCATAAAATTGTTAGCTAAAGAGCAAATTGGCAACGGAAGCCGGCGCAACCTGTTTTTATCTCCTCTCCCGTCTCCTATTATTCCCTCTGTTTTGTTCGTTCGTCCTTTCTCTCCCACTTGCTTTTGTTTCATCGGGGGACGCCGTTTCTTTCTTTCATCTCTTTTCTTTGAGTCCCGGGGCCAAAAAAATCTTCAGCGCCAAAGAGAGAGCCCACCCCGGTCAAACAGCACTCTTGTGAATCCGAAGAACATTGACTCCACGCTCATCTACGGTCAGCCACATTGAGAAGAAATCACTAAACGGGACACGCTGTTACCATTGGTTCACAATCGTACCAAGCGACTGGTAGATTTCCGCTGAATTTCTCTTGATAAATAATCTGGAAAAATAACGCAGCCTGTGAATGTACACAATCCAGATGTGGGCGATTGTCAAAAAACTCATATCTTGCATTTCCTCCAGTTTTCATAGCTAAGGCACACTGAGGACCTTTGCAAAATACGAATGTTATTTAATATGCGTTACATTCCCTAGTTTTACATAGCTTGTAGAAAAGCATTTGTTTTCAAAGCTGAATGCATCAGATCTATTGTAAACAGACAGCTACAGAAGCATGAACCATCTAAATTAACAATGAGGAAAATATAGGAAAAATCTGGTAGGAAATTTTAGAAAAAGCTTTAACAGCTGGCCTTTTTTTACATTGCATATACATTAAACTGTCCTGTTTTTATTCGATAAATACAAGAACGCATCTCAGATCACTGACAGGGCTCTTATTGTTCAACCAAGAAATGCGGAACCAGAATTTTTTTTTTTGATTTACCTCATTTGAAATTTTTAACAAAAGAAATATATGCCTTATTTTAAAATATGTTTTTGTGTGTGGCTCAGCTAGAAGTGTGTTATTGTGTCTCTTCTCACAGAAGCTCCGTCTCCCCACCCCCCCACCCACACACGCAGGAATACAAAGGCGGCGAGAGCGCTGCTGACGGAAACACCGGCGAATCGTGACTCCTGCTGCTGCCAGCAACATGACTTCACCTACACTCCTTTGGAAATAATTAATGAATTAAGAAACCGAGCACAATAAATAATAATACAAAGATCAATCCCTGTCATTTTGCGCTGCTTGCAGTTTGCCACACAGCACAAAGACACTGGTGTTAAATTCCACCACAGAGCCATTTTCAAGCTATGCATGATCAGCATTAAGACAATTAGGACTTGCTCAGAAGCTGTGGGGGGGGGGGGGGGGGGGTTGGAAGTGATTTGTCAGCACAAATCCCATCTTGCTCTTCTTCTATCTTACATTTTCATCTAAGGATTCACTCTAACAGAATTCCAATACAAAGGACTGAATTTCCACACAGAATTATGTGCAGTGCACTGTATATAGAGATCTTACAAACGTGAGATGGATCCGTGTGCCTCGTGGCATAGCTTTCGGTGCATGAAGATACTCCAGGTGATACAAGCGTAAATCCACCAATGAACTCACACAGAGAACGAATGCCTCACATAAGGAATAGAAATGTCTTCGAGCTTTGTCTTTACATTTAGTATTCACACTATTACAGACACAGTTTCTCTTAACATGTTTTGATTAGATAGACCTTTCCGCTCCTGCTGTTGATTTACCGCTATTTGTGTTAAATAGCCAGTGATTGTCTTTTTATGGAGCTGCACGGAAATTTTCTTCGTGGCTCTTTCCTGATGATCTCTGCATGCCCTTTTTAGTCTTAGGGAGACGGTTTGCTTGCATTGAATTTGATGCTGCGATAGCGCTCAGAGCGTCTGTGCGTGGAGGAAAGAAGATGTCAACAGAGACTCGGAGTGCCACATGAGCATCGGGTCTTCCGGAGAGCGCAGAGCACGCAATGAAGGAGTATCAGAGGAAACACTCTCTTCCAGCTTGGAATCTGCTGGTTGAGTGGAGACCATTTCTTCCACACAGGTTAACATTTCTCCCCCTGTGAGGCTGTTATGCAAATCCCATCAAGCAGAGCTGGGGTTACATCATGATGACAGATACCAAGAAAAATGAAAAGAAATGGTTGTTATGTTTGTCCTTTTTATCTTCTTTTTCTATATATTTGACATTTGCATTAGTCTGTGGTCTCTGTGCTGTCATCAATGAAGCCCAGAAACTGCCAAAAAACATGCTAATGTCACAGTTTCAAAAGCACTGTTTTCTGGGTTAAGTCTTCCTGATAGCGTTGAATCGCCAGCCCAATTAATTGTAGAAGGTTCATTCACGCAGTTTCAAGTCTTCCTCTCCCAAAAGAGAAGCTTGTTCGTGCAGGCTCCGGGAATGAGGACATAGCATGCCGTGGACAGGCCTGCATTGCATTTCCATTCCCAAGCCCTTGGGGTTTGCTCACAATGTTTAAAGCAGCAGTTTATGCTGAGCTGGTCAGACTCTGCCAGGGTTTTGAAAACCTGAACCAGATCTCACAGAAATTCCCTTTGTTCTCAGTTAAAATGAGCCAACACTCATTAACCCACCTATGTCACACCACCCACTTTGGGCCATGGATTATTCTGGTGTTCCTTTAAGGTATGGAAATATTTGTTTTTCTTTGCTTTTGTAATATTGGCTCTTATTGGAAACAGCAATACTAACATGTGGCTCCTTGGGTGGTGGAGCCTGAAGAGAATCCACAGAGTCTGGGCTGGTTGTAGGTTCCATCTCAGCTCAGACTTTACATGCTCTCCCCATGTTTGTCGAGATTTCTTATGGGGTGGTATGGTTTCCTCAAAGAGTCCAAGGATGTGTTTCTGGTGAATGGATGACTTAAAATTGAATTTATTGTGTGTGTATGTGTGTGTGATGGACTGTTCATCCTGTTCATCCTGGCATCCCTGTTTTTAGCCTAGCACCAGGCTCCAGACTGCAGTTACCCTGCCTTAGGATAGGTGGTTTATTAGCAGTTAATGAGTGTATGTATTTCAAAAAACACTACAGGTAGATCACTGATATTCTAATGCTGACAAAGACAAATTGCATACTTTATTATATACATATGTGTGTAAAGTTATACCTTTCAATCTGTTGAAAAGAAACCAAAAAGACCACAAAACCAAAGCCAAAAAGAGTTGAAACAATATTTAGTGACATTTTAAATCATTCAGTCAAAATGAAAACACAGTAAGTCTCTTGTGAGAAAGAAAAAAGTAAAAGGAATATGAAAATTATGTCAGCGGTACCTAGACATTGTTATACTATCAATGCCATGAGAAATCTCTTTGCTGAAAGGCAGAGAGGTATAACCCAGCATCCTGAAAATGCCATAAAACTGCACCATGTTATGTCAGCCTCTCAAACTTGACCTTTTCGGCATCAAGGAAGAAAACTCAATAAGTTTCACAAGCGTGAATGAAAAGGTCAGAGTGCTTGCAGGGATGGCATAGCCCTTGCTCCCACTCTTTTCCTCTGATGATTTTCAAAAATAACACTTAAAGAAAATAAAAACATTTACAGATGATTTTGTATATAAAATTATTGTTTCAACTCCCCCATGTGAGCGTGTAAGCTGCTCTGCAGTTATCTAATTCAAACACCACTCGAGTATAGCAAGCAACTCGGTCCTTGCTACACCCCCAGAAACACAAAATGTTTAGCACAAATGTCAAAGTATGAAAATATAACTGAAATCCAAAATGAAGCCTTTCCAGCCTATCATTGCTAGAACTAGTTTTGCAGAACTCCATCCTTGTTTCTGCATCCAAACAAGGGGAACAGATAATATTACATCTTTACGGGTATTAGAGGGCATGTGCTTCTATTTATTTAAAGAAGTTATTCAGAGAAGTTCCCATCTTTGCACGAGTATATTCCTTTTCTTCCTTATTACAAAGTGGAATGTTGAAGTACTGGTGTAATGCAGAGTTGACAGCTTACCTCTTTCAGCTATGAAGATACTGGTAAGGCATCTGGGCAGGAAGCTGGCAGGTAATCATTATGCTTTGGATGAAGTTTTTCCCTTCATGAGGCTGTCTAACCTCTGCTGCCAGTGAGCACTTCTCCCTAGTCTTTCCTCTCCAACCCAAGCTATTTCAGAGGTGGCAGTAGTGATCACTGAGCGCAACCCACGTCCTTTTTCAGCTGAACCTGATGGATAGCAGAGGGTATGTATGTCAATAATTCCTTTGTCCAGAAGAGCTAGGATAGTGTTCTTCATTCCCATGGTGCAAACATATCTTTGCTATCAAAACCTGCCATCTCCTTCACAAAGCACTGATACCAGAAGAAAAAAATCTATATCAGGAGTGTCCAACATGTGGCCTGAGGGCTGCACGTGGCTCTCCGGTTTATATAGCGTGGCCTGCAGAAGCAATTATAAAATTATGAACATGATTAACATATACTTTGCTTAAAATCAATACTTAAAAATGCTATTAAAACATGATAATACAGTTATACACACAACAAAATAAAATTCAAGAAATAATTTTTCAATGTAAGATTCAGTAAGTAGGGGGTGCGGTGGCACAGTGGGTTGGACCACAGTCCTGCTCTCCGGTGGGTCTGGGGTTCGAGTCCCGCTTGGGGTGCCTTGCGACGGACTGGCGTCCCGTCCTGGGTGTGTCCCCTCCCCCTCCGGCCTTACGCCCTGCGTTGCCGGGTAGGCTCCGGTTCCCCGTGACCCCATATGGGACAAGCGGTTCCGAAAATGTGTGTGTGTGTCTGTGTGTGATTCAGTAAGTCACTTACTATGATTTGTGTATATACAGATATACATAAGTATACACAAATACTATACATATAGTGGCCCCTGGCCAAAAAAAGCTGGACACTCTGATTTATATGACAATATTTACTAAATTGTTCTATGCTAGGTTGCATCCTCATGGACTGAGAATTGGAGATCATTTGACCGCTGGACCGAACATCAACGTTGTGGGAATCTGGTGAGAGCCATCTAACTATAGGGGGCCACCTACAGACAATGTTCAGCGTCACCAAAGTATGGGAAAGTATGGGAAATTTAGCACTGTCAGTTCACATGAACTGCATGTCTTTGGACTATAGGAGGAAACCCATGCAAACACAATGAGAACGTGCAAACTCTACAAAGACTGAGCAGCGACCAAACCCACATCCTCTCGCACCACCCAGGCACTGTGAGGCAGCCTTTGAACAAATGAGTTTTCATTTTTCTACTTATTGTCCCTAGTTACCACAAGAGCAAACCTTTTTTGTAAAGTAATAAAAATACAATCATTTTGATGAAACCAGCTATGATGTACATCCGCATCATAAAAGACAACTCACCCAAATTAAGAGAGAGTGGCTAATGTGTACTTAGATCCAATTAATTTGCACCTTGTCTGCTTAATTGGGGACTTATGTAATTAGAAATCCACAAGGAGTCTCCATGCAATCAGCAGCATATGATGCGTGACTTTCGTGCAGGTACCCTTGAGCTGAAACAATCTGCTCTGTCTCCTGCTGTGCATGCTCGAATCTCCACTCTTACCAAACCTAACTTGGAGTGTTGCCATATGTATTTTCACAGAACAAGTAAGCTTTTGCAGCAGTAACAGTATTGCGAGAAATGGTACCATGTTCACAAGGTACTGCAACTACGTTGCAAGTCAGGTCTGGTGTGACTCATAATATCAATATATTATGACTGCTTATTACAGTAACTTGTCAGCATTTGGCACCCCTGTCAAAGTTCAAAGTTTTAAAAGAATCAGAGAAAATCAAAGAAGCAGAGCAATTATGACATGAAAGCATAATTTGGGGAGTAAACAATGTCTACATTTTGCAAGTCCACCTGTCTGTGAACATAAGAGAATAAAAATAATCAGACAGGATTGCCTGTATAGCAACGCTCAGAACCATGTTGATGATTCATTCAGTGTTATTAGGCTAAACATGGAATGTGATAAGGATCTGTGTAATGAGACTGTTACTTTGTTGACTGGCAGTGGTGTATGATCATGTTGTATTATGCTTATTTTAGAAAGTTGTATATAGCGTTGCATAATCTTTACTGCTACACACTTGCAGAACAAAACTACAGCAGTTTAAATGAAACATGCCGAATCACAGCAATAAAAAAAAATTCCTCTCAAACTATTCAATCACCTGTACAATCACGGTAAACAGAACTTAACATCATATAGCCTGCCTGCATCTAAAGCCTGAGTCTAAGTCTCAAATTGCGGATTAGGTCAAGGTATACATTGACAGAGTACAGCACACAGGTGATACTGTATATGCGATAAACTATTTCTGCATTATTTATTCTTATTTTAAAAATGTATTGCACCCTGCATTTGTACATGCAGAATAAATCAATGCTCAAAATTCCCTTTTTGCTTGGTGCTCAAGATATAGTATAATAAAGGGCGAACAAGGTCTGATTTCAGAGTAAAAGCCTTTTTTATGCTGCAGTGACTTATTTGCAATTACACTGCTGTCTGAGTCCTTCATCAGCACAACATGTGCAGTGTGGAATTCCTCTGATGAATACTGGCATTTTAAAATGAGAGCAAGAAACAAAAAAAATTACAATCTCATCTTGTTATTTTTGTAATTCCTTTTTGCCAGTGATCTTACTATAAACTGCATTGTGTAGGTGTTCTGACAAATGCGGGCACCAGATGAAACGAAAGCAGTACATCTTCAACGTTTTACACGTTACTTGTGTTCAGGTCATATCAGATTAGGTTAAACTTGTGTTATTTCGGACGAGACGAAGATCACCATGTCTCACACACACTGTCCAGGCAGTGAAATGACACAGCAAGCTGCAGAAAAGGGGCAACTTTGATTTGTGGCCATACAGTACAAAGGCACAAAGACGTGGGGGTGAGAACTGAAAGCGGTTAGAAGATATACTGAACGTGCCAAAGGATGCTCTGCCTCGGCTTAAACGTAACCAGGGTGAACCCTTCAAATCCAGGGACGAGAGATACGCGTTAATAGTATGTTGGAAACGCACTGATTTCGGAGGGACTGTGTTGTGTGTGTGTGTGTGTGTGTGTGTGTGTGTGTGTGTGTGTGTGTGTGTGTGTGTGTGTGTGTGTGCGCGCCCACGGAAGAGCAGGCCAGCCTCACTCACCGCACAGCAGCTGCATCCATGCGCACGTCTTGTACACGGTGGCCGTGTTGCAGAAGAAGAAGAGCGCGAAGCAGGCGATGCAGCCCAGGATCAGCACCATGGAGAGCAGCACGAAGAACGCGGCTGCTTTGAAGGCGCCCGACGGGATGGAGCTGAAGTCGGAGAAGGTGCCCTGGCAGGTGAGCTCCCGGGTCGAGCTGCCGGTGCCCACGCAGTAGTGGAACAAGCCGAAGTACCCGGAGTGCGGGGTGTTCACGCTGTCCCCGATCCAGTAGGGCTGGATGAACACCACCACGTTGATGATGGCGAAGCAGATGGTGAAAATGGCCCACAGCACGCCGATGGCCCTGGAGTTCCGCATGTAGTTGTCATGGTAGATCTTGGAGGCTTCTTGCGAGGGCAGCATTTTCCTCCCAGTTTCCCCCCCCCCAGTGCCGCGTGTCAATCTCCTCTTTATCTCCCCCTATCTGAGTATCTCCCCCCTTCGGATCTCGCCCAACGCGCCTGTGATGAAAAGCAAGGGCTGCTTTAAAAATAGGCTTGAAAAAAAAAAAAACCCAGATGTTTCGCTGATTTACGTGAAGGTCAGCGCACGGATTTCTGAGCAGGATGCGCACAAGTAGCACTTACGTTACGACACGATTCTCGTTTTCTGTGCAGTTTATTATTCGCAGACCAGCAGACCGGCGGGGAAAAATAATTAATGAACACGGGGAAGTGATTCAACCACGATGAACAAAACGCCACTCGACCCCCTCCTCCTCTCAGAAGGAAAAAGAGCCGCCGATTCGACACACAGCACACGACGGCGCCGCGGATAAACGCCGGGACATTTCGCGGGAACGCGTACAGCAGCCTCAGCCTGTTCTTCTTCTTGTGCTCGACACCAAATGCGCGGCTGGAGCGTTTGCTGTGCCTCCCGGCATCAGAGCGAACGACAGCGCCGACGGACGGTGCGCGTCGCCGGGTACCACCGGCGGCGGATCTCTCGCAAGGAAACGGAGATGCCGGAGCCCGGTAGGAACATTCGTGGAATTCCCTCCCGACGTAAAAATGTTTTTTTCTTTTATATGACATATAACCGCTTCGCACTAAAATACGTGCAGCAGGTGCATTCGCGGCTGCGCCTCTGGCTCCGAGTCCATGATTTCGGTTGGTACAGTTTCTCTCTCTCTTTCTCTCTCCTCTCTCTCTCTACGCGTCTCCCTCTCTCCGCCTCGCTCTATCCGGTTTCCTCCTCTCCCCGCTGCTCCCCTCCTCAAGCTCTTCAGGCTCGCGGAGGACGTCGAGCGCTGCCGATGACGGCGCGTACACGCACTGAACATTGCAGGATTTTCATGGCATCTCCTCCTCCTCCTCCACCTCCTCCTCCTCCTCCTCCTTCTCCTGCGGTGAACCCACGGACGGTGCATCCTGCACCCGTGCAATATACCGAGGTTCTGTGCTGGCCAGCCGTTGTCCGTTGCGCCATTATTAAAATTATTTGTAATGTTGAGATGACGGCATGCGCTGGAAGATGAGAATGAATTTCTGCAAAGTAATCTTTGGACAGTTTAGAAGCATTGTAGTCATACATTTTTTTTCAGAACATGCATTCATTGTGTGATAAATTTGTTTTGTCTGACGTTAGATAGTCACAATCATTGTAGGAGATGCTATAAATATGAATTTTATTTGGAATAACCTGTGGACAACCAAAGCAAAAAGGCTGAGCAGCGTTAAAGATGGATAAACTTTAGGCCTGAAAAAATTGAGAAAACTTTGCATAGAAAAGTCTTTATTCCATTTTAAGAAGTGGTATAATTTGGGTGACACTTTCAGACAAAACACCCAGGACGGGACACCAGTCTACTGCAAGGCACCCCAAGCAGGATGCGAACCCCAGACCCACCAGAGGGCAGACCCTGGCCAAACCTGCTGTGCCACCGCACCCCCCCAAGTCTGATTTAACTAAAATTAAATATTTATAGGTTTAGTACTGCAAAAATCACAACCACTAAAGGGTGAACATGTTCCTTTACTATAATCCATAGTACTTGGTCATCATTGACTTCTTGTCAGGTCAGGTATATGTTAGCGTCATTCAAGACCTTCCTGCTCTCCTGTTTGGAAGGAGTTGTAGATATGTTTTAGTACACTAAATATCTATTTACAGTCATTCAGCTGACACTTTACTCTAAAGCAGCTTACAGTGCTAAGCTACTTACAATCATTTATTAATTTATACAGCTATATGATTTTACTGGAGTAATTTTAGGGTAAGTACTTTGTTGAGGGGTACTACAAGTGGAGGGGGGATTTGAACCTGCAGCCTTTAAGCCTGAAGGCAACAGCCTTAGTCACTATACCACCAGCTGCCCCACGTATATTGTCATTATTCATTTAGCTGATACTCTTCTCCAAATTCTTATTTTAACTTGAGCAATTTAGGGTAAGTACATTGCTTAAAGGTATTGCAGCAGTAGGTAGGAACCCGGATCATTTCGGTCCAAAGGCAGCAGCTCTAGTCACTATACTCACTATCCCCATATATGTAGAACTGATAACATGTCTCTTGACTCTCAAAGGTGATATTGCTTCTTTTTCACCATTGGCTAATTCAGAAAATTGACAGTGCACAGTGCACAAGTAAAGCACATTTATCAGTCCATTCATTCAAAAGCTTTATATCCTGATCAGGATCACACAGGCAAGATTCCATGCAGAGCTGACCATACTTTCTTTTCCACAGGAACAAGCTCTAATTCCTCCGGGGGATCCCCAAGCCTTGCAAGGTCAGCTCAAAAATGCAGTATGTCCTGGGTCTGCCCTAGGGTCTTCTCCCAGTGGGATGTGCCTGGTACATCTGCCACAAATGACACTGATGTGGAGCAGCAACTGTACAACAAGGCCTGCCCTGACTATAGAATTCCTTACCCAGTCACAGAGTGTGAATCCTGCCAGCCTGAGAGAAACCTCGTTTCTGCCTCTTGTACCCATAATCTTATTCATTTGATCACTACCCAAAGCCCATATGCCGTATTTGAAGGTGGAGACCAGAAGGTTGTGGTTTCGATAAGCAGAGAGAAAGACTTGAGTCGATCATTACTCCCAGGTTCTTAGCCAATGAAATAGGTAAAATGAGTGAGTTGTCCAGTTTGATAGAGAGTTCTTGACAGGAGGATGGACCAGTTGGGTGGTGAAGGATCTCTGTTTTGGAAATGTTAAATTGTAGGTAGTGATCAAACATCCGGGCTGAGATGTCCGTGAGGCAGGCAGTGATCTGTGAGTAAATGTCTGTAGCCCTACGGTGAAAGAAAGGAAGAGCTGAGTATCATCGGCGTAGTAGTGGTACTTGTAGTAGAATCTGTGAGAGGCGTTGACAGGGCTGGTGGAACACGTGTAGATGAAGAAGAGTAGGGGGCCCAGCATCAAGACCTGTGGAACACCAGTTGAGAGCGGCTGAGGGGATTACCAGGAGCCATGTTTGACCACTTAGTAAGAGTTACCTGACAGGTTGGACTTAAACCATTTCAGTGCTGCTCTTTTGATGGCAAGCTGTCCAAGAGAGGAGAGTAGAATCGGGGGGGGTTCAAATCATCCAAAATTGGGCCCTCAGCCATGCAGAAACCCTATACCACTCTTTTGGGGCTTCCTGATTTTTTCAGTGGTCTCCCCCAGTTGTCTGATCTGAAACACTGGAGTGATACTACAGGGTTATATTGTTAATTGTTACTTTGCTCCGTTTTGCGTTAGTGTGTCTACCCTCTTCACTGTAAAAAAAAAAGTGACTTGGTGTGCAATTTTGACGCCTTTTGTGTTCACTGTGACTTTGTGTGTCTCAAGGGCAAAGGGAATGGGTAAGATCACATGTCATGTATACCTTGCGCACAGTAGGCTTGGTGTCTACAGATGAGAGACTAAGGGGTGAGTGCCATCCTTGTGTTTCCATTTGAACAGTTAGTGTAGGTAAGTTACGGCACATGAAGACACCAAAAAATTTCCTTTCTCTGCTTGTTTTTGTTAGGTTAGATTGCACATGTTATTTTGTTTGACATGTTATTCTGTTAGGCACTGTTTGTGTTTTTCCCTGTGTGACTGCGTTGTATATAATACTTGTATAATTCTCTATTCCACAGATACACTTGTACAAAGTAAATTTTGCAAATGCATTTGTTCTTTCACTCCTTTTCCTTTCCAAATTACACCAGCATCCAAATAATTGTTACTCCCCTAAAGAGCTGGGGTTGTAACAAGAGGAATCAACGCAGGGCCTTTCAAGTGAAAGGCAATGACTCCCACCACTACACTATCTGCTAGCCCAAGGCAAATTGACCCATTTGTTTTCTAGCAGAAACATTATTTAAACACAAACCGTCATGTCCACATTTGTGTATATTTTTAATTTTTGCAACATTAACAAAATACTTTTTGTCCATTTATTGTTGACATTTAGAATTGTCACAGTATAATACTAATCAGACTGCCAAGACAATGATTTGACTGGTATTAATTTATGGGAGAGTCCCTTGTAATAGTGAAAAATTATAGCCATTTAGATTTCGATTTGCAATAATATCATCCTGCAATAATATCAAATGTGCCCTGACACCAAAATGCTGGTGAAAACTAAGTTGCAGTAAACATCAGTATTTGTTTGAAAACACACCATGAAATATAATTTAAAAGAGTGGGTAGGAATATTTTTTCAATTTATTCCAAACTCTGGAAATAAAGAATAACATTTGTTTAAAAATTCAGTTAAAAGCCACATTTTGTTGCTTCAAGCTATTTTTTATTAAAAACCCCCTGTGGTGGCTCAGTTGCCACCTTCTTTAACAGTGTGACAGCTCATGTGGGGGGAACCCACACCAAAATGTTAGCCCTCACTAGTAAGCAGAAGAAAAACTTTTTACTTAATGTAGAAATAATGGACTTTTAGATTAAGCCTGTGAGGACTTGGATAGTGTTGAAACCATGTGATACTCTGTGTATTTGCATGAGCTTTTACATTAGACCTGGCGCAAGAGAGCCAGCTCAAGCTTGAAGTTTTAGTCAGGTTTGTTTTGACTCTGGTATCTGCATTTATGGGAATGTCTGTGAAGGAATCGCATGAGAATTCCCTGCGATTTCAGACAGACACTAGTATCGATAAATCATGCAAAAATTCTTTTAGCCTCCATTTAAATCCCCAGCCTTTCCTTGTGATTACATTTGTTTCCATTTACTGTACTTAGCCTGATAATGTCCTTATTTTCCAGCCATTATGACATGATTATGAGCAATATCTGCACACAGATTTATTACTGGTGAGGTCAAAATTAACTCGTAAGATACAAGCTGCAGTATTACCTGTTCACATGTTTCAGTTGATTTTTGCAGCGTACACATGTTCTTTAACAAAACGAGCACATTAAAAACAAGTGTATTTTGAAAGTGTTAATTACGTTTTGAACAAGTAAATAACTGGCCTTTGGATTTTGTTATGATATTAAAACAATCTAATTTTTAAATAGATGTTGTGTATGATGGGAATCTTTCTTTTATTTTTAAAATGCTTACTTCAGCACAGTACATGAGTGACTGTTACTTCATTTTATAACAGCTCCTTACGAAGAAGCATCTTGTGCACTAGGTGTAAAATACTTAAGTGAGTCAGGTTTACATGACAAATATGGTGATATACAGCGTACTTTTTACAAGTACACTGCATACGTATGCGAACTCTTGTGTCCCTTACTTTTACTACGAAATGGTTATTTTAATCAGAGCCCCAATTTCTCATCTGACCTAACAGGTGTGTGTAATGACCAGTTCTATATGTGCCTTTACAGGAAATCGTGTGCGGTAGAAAAACGGAAGTAGCGCAGGTGCAAAAATAAACGAAAGTCAAATTGCATTAGTTAAACCAAGTAGGTACGTAGAATCAGGTGTGTAAATCATAATCTTTTATTTATTTTAAATTATACGTTTATTTTAAGATTTCAGGTTTAGATCTGATAATTTTATTTTAACATTTTTATATAAGAACAATGACCATAGGGCTCACACACTTTCAAGCACCACTGTATTGGCTTCCAATACACCTTTAAAGGATATACCAATAACCTTAAAACCTTTATGAACAATGAACAGCTGTTTTGAGAGGGAAAGTAATTTCAGATAAAAGCTTCCGTATCAGCCCGTCACGTGATGGGGGTCCATTTTGGGATGTCATGTGATCACTTCCTGTTTACCATTCGCTCACTGTAGGTCCGCTGAGTGGGGGGTGCCCTCGGTGTCTGTTGCTTCAGTCCTTTAAAAACGGAGTAAGATGAATAATACGATGTCTCTCTTTAACACCGTTCCGGAATTATATGCTTTGGGTTTACACAGCCTCGGCTTACTTTTTTAAAAGCGAACTATCTGTTGGTACAGATGACATTCAAAAACGTGATCAGGCCGCGAATCCTCGGTGTTTCCTGAGTAAGTTCTGCGGGAAGCTGAAAGTTTCATACCTCTTTTGAACACCGAATAGGCTCAGTTACAAACAAAAAACGTCAGCGTTTCTAATCTGGGAGCTCAGGACGCTTTCGCATCACGTACAGCACAGCAGTGATTGAATAGCGCTGTTCTTTCCTACTAGGAGTATCCGAGCTCGTGTTGGTGTGTATCTGTCAGGTGTGTGTGTAAGTCGGCTGGCTCGGCAGCGAACCTCCCCCGACCCCTCCCCTCCTTCTCTGGAGAAGTCTCTGCTCTCTGGTGCCCTGAATTCAGGACGGATCCCCGGCTCTGGCCCCTTCAAGCGGGCAGTTCGGAAAAAACTGACTGGGAAAGGATGGCCTGGAGGGTCCTCCCGGCCTCAGGGAGCTGCGGTGTTTGAAGGTGGGCGCGTCCGATTAGAGGCGGCGGCGGCAGCTCGCTGCGGGACTATGGCGGCGTCGCCTTCTTCGGGGGGCGGCTTGATTGCCGCGGGGGCGGCGGCCAGGAGGAGCGAGGACATCGCGGACCTCATAGAGCTCTTCTCCAGGACACAGTACCGGGCCAAGGAAGTGACACCCAGGGTAAGGGTGCCGTGTAAACCGCTTAGCTGAGAGGAGCTTTACTGTTGACAGCCTTTGAAGATATGCACCATGTGGTGGGGGGTGGTGGAGTGACCAGATGGCGCGTGGCTTTGTGCTGAGGAAACCCGAGTGGCTGTGGGGAATCTTCTCCTTTCCTCCCCAGCCTACTGCGTGTGTGCGTGCGTGCAAACTGTCACACTGGCTGTGCTTTGTGACTGGCAGTTCCTGTTGGGATGTCACTGATGTGCTTCTGTCTGAAACCATTCCTTTTTAGGTGGAGCGGGTAGAGAAGCGGTGTTTGGAGCTCTTTGGGAGGGATTACAAGTATAGTGTTATTCAGAACACCAACGGTGAGGTGTGTGGTCACTACCCCAGGCAGATCGTGTACCTGGAGTACGAGAGCGTGGAGCACAACAAGGACAGGTATGGCGGGCCTCAGTGCTGCACCTTTCACGTGCTTCTCGGCCTTGCTTGTAGGTATATCCTGCGAGAGTCTTGTCAGGAAACCTAATTTAGCTTTTATGCTTTTCTACAAAGCAGCTTGCATTGTTTAAGCTACTTAATGTTTTCATTTGTTCAGCTGCGTAATTTTTACTAGAGCAATTCAAGGTAGCTACAGTGCTGCTCTCCGGTGGGTCTGGGGTTCGAGTCCCGCTTGGGGTGCCTTGCGGCGGACTGGCGTCCCGTCCTGGGTGTGTCCCCTCCCCTTCCAGCCTTATGCCCTGTGTTACCGGGTAGGCTCCGGTTCCCCGCGACCCCGTATGGGACAAGCGGTTCTGAAAGTGTGTGTGTGTGTGTGTGTGTGTGTGTGTGTGTGTACCTTGGTTGGTCAGATACTCCACAGCAGGAGTCAGGATTTGAGTCTGGGTCACTTGAGTACAAATCAGCAGCTCCAACCATGATGCTGCCAGCAGGTAGTGTCTCACTTAGGGTTGCCATCTTGGTGTTAAAGTTGCTGGTGCAAATCCCAGTCATCCTGTAGTTCCCCGAGTCAAGTTTTCCTTGATACAGTAAGAATACCTTGCTGTATAAATGGTTATTTTAAAACTGATTATCTAATACTGGAAATCATTTGCCACAGGCAAATCATTTTTATGTAGTGACTTGTCGATCACGTTTGGTTTTGATTCAAACAGGCATGTAAAAGTGGTTTAGTTTTTAAGGACATTAAGAAATGCTTTGAGATATGACAGATTTGTAACAAATGCATGTTTGCATTTTCCTTTTTCTGAGCAGGTTTGAGAGTACAGTGCAAATAAGTAAGTTGCAAGATCTGGTGAACCGCAGTAAGATGGCTCGATGTCGAGGAAGATTTGTCTGCCCAGTCATCCTTTATAATGGCAAGGTCAGTTTTGAGGTTTTTTCCAGTTGGTATGGGGACTTTATTCAAAGTAGGAAATGTATGGATAATCTGTAATTGTTCTATGTTGATCTAGTTTTGAAATCCATCAAAACTGTTGCTTCTTGCTAATCCATGCAGGATTGGTATTGTATACTTCAAGTATATTCAAATGCATGTTTAATGAACCGACCCATTTTAGGGTCAAGTGTGAAATTTGTGGAAAAGTAGGCAATGCTAATTATAGGAAAGTGAGCACAAGAATTTTGCAGTTTTTGAAATGGAAATTACTTGCAGTATCATTACCTGTGTCATCCATGATACTTATTTGTAATGAATAAGCAGGTGTGGTAATTAAGAGATTTAAGGAGGCATGTTTAATTAGTGCTACTGTAGAGTGATTGGCAGCTCTAATTCACCTTAACTTTATCTCTATTTGATTTCTACCATTTTAGCACATCTGCCGGTCCTCCACTCTTGCTGGATGGGGAGAGCTGTATGGACGCACTGGCTACAACTACATCTTCTCAGGTGAGGCTGACAGACATGGCAAGGCTGGATGAGAACTGAATAGAAACTGGGACTCCTTATCCAGTGTTGTCTTTGCTTGCATCTGAGAAGTCAGTTCTGTTATGCTGTTTTAAGATGAACCTTGCAATAATTTAACAAATCCCAGGCACTGATTTCAAAACACACTGGTTAATCTGGTTGTGGAACCACATTATTTAGGGTACGCTTCATGTTTACTTCTTAACCATGCTTGCGTTGAATGTTTAAGTTAACTTTGAAGTTAAGGTGTATCAGAAGCCGTACATGTATACTACCTGCCAGGCAGTATGTTATGGATAGATGGAAACTTGTCTGTCTGTCTCCCCTTCTGACTTTATGGTACTTTAAAGTAACAGTGTTGTGATGCAGGTGTTTATTTGTGGTGTATATAATTAAAAATGGAAAGATATCTAACACTAAAGTCATTTCAGCAAGGAAAGAACAGGGTGTAAACTTGTCCTTTTGTAGCTAGTTTAGAAAGGCTGACTGGCTACAAGTAACTTGATATTGGGTGCCTGTACCTTGTAAAGACTGTAGATTCAGTTTAGACTGTTTAATTAACAGGATTTTGGAGGTCTCTAACCCATAGTAAGATTTTGGTTCAGCAGGCTCAACCTCATTCACATCAAAAATTCATGTAACTGGGAATTAGTCAGTCCCTCAAACAATATCCCAGTTCCCATCAGCTTCAAAAGGTTCTGTGTATTTTTCACACTTAAGGAATCATGAAAAATGCCTGATTGTATTTAATGTGTAATTCTGTTTCTTAAACTGACACCTAACAATGTGTCACTTCAGATCAACTAAAGGGGTTAGTCTAAGATGAGTCAAGTCTTGCTTTTCCACAATTCTATGAATTCCATTTGATTTTTTTTTTTGTATATTTTGTTGTGCAGTTAGACTTGTATGGTGACTAGGTAAAGTTGCATGGAAAAGTTTCTCAGTCTACTGCTTATGCATGACTGCAGTGATTTTCCCCCCACCTCTCTTCTCAGGGGGCTCTGACGACACTTGGGCAGAATCAGAGGAAGTCCCAGAGGATGACAGTGCAGTGCGGTGAGAGGCATATTTCTGCCAAGTTGAACTAAATGTTACCCCAAATATTTCAATGCTCCCTTTTCTAAGATGAAGCTATTCCAGAAACCCTGAACCCTTTTTTTTTTTTTTTTTTCCTGTCACATCAGTACTATGGATTTTTTTACCTTATGTGTTTTATATTTTGTGAAACAATGTTATCCAAAATGATGATGCTGTTTGGTTCACTGCAGGAATGGGGAGTCACAGCTGTTTGACAAAGTGCGAGGCCTGGACATCAAGCTCCTGCGTTACCTCTCTGTGCGTTACATCTGTGACCTCATGGTGGAAAACAAGAAGGTCAAGTTTGGCCTCAAGTGAGCATCATGTCTGAACATTTGCCTTTCCAGTGTGTTCCTTAGATAGCTTGCTAATCAATTTAATTTAGGTTCTTCATGCTGAGGCACATCTTTCTATTAGTTTTTAAAAACTGTCACTTTAGTATAGTATCTGTGCACAAGTAAACCATTTTTTTTTTTCTCAGTATTATAAATCAGTCACTAGTCATACAGGTCAAAATTCAAAGGACCTTAATGGCCTGAACTATTGCAAGCTGTATTTTGAAGTGACTGAAGGTTCCTGAAGTATGCTTTATCCTCACATTTGCTGTTTTCTTTTTTGAAATATATGCTTCCCTCTGCTCCCAGTGTCACCTCATCTGAGAAGGTAGACAAGGCCCAGCGCTATGCAGACTTCACTCTGATTTCTGTGCCTTATCCAGGTACACAAACTCCCTTTTCAACCATCAGGGTCTTTGACTTGTATCTGCCTGTTTGATTATATTTATATATCTCCAGGGTTCAGCACTTACTACTTGTTTAGTAGTCTCACTCACACTATTTTAGCTGCTTGAATGATTTGACATGCTTTTTTTTTTTTTTTTTTTGGAGTCAGAGGTTGCCTATACACCAACAGCTGAATTTTGTTGCAGTCAGTGAGACCTCTACAGCTGTGTTAGTTCCTGTTTTGAGCAAGTGTTACTCTTGTAATTTTTGTATAAATAGCTGTAGCACTTAATGTTTGTTTTACTCTCTTGAAGGGGGTGTGGTGAACTGGAACATGCATGCCAAGTGCATAAAGTGATGGTTTTCTGCCTTCTGGATTTTTCAGGCTGTGAATTCTTTAAGGACTACAAAGATAGAGATTACACTGCAGAAGGGCTTGTTTTCAATTGGAACCAGGTGTGATGTTTAATTTTTAATTATTGCAGTCATCTTAGAGTATGATGTATGGCTTGGATACCTTTTTTCACAAACACTAACTGTTTGAGACTTGCGCAGTAGCAGGAAGTGTAGTTATAAAGGAATTGGGTGGAAGACAAAGTGAGTTAATTCAGTAGAATATTCCTCTGTCTTTATTGGTGAAAGTGTATCTTATGCCTTGTAACTGCTAATGCCACATCAAATGCTTTTATTATCCCTCAGGTTGTGTGTCTAGAAATGAGTGTTGCATGAGATGATATGAAACATTCTTAACACAGTTTGTGTTAGAGATATGGGACATCAGAGCAGCTAACAAATGTGTTCTGTGTCATTTGTGTTCATGAAGGACTTTGTGGATGCACCCTTGTCAATCCCTGCCTCCTTCACCAAGAACTTGAACATTGACTGGAGTGATTATCAGGTAGTTGTATGCCCACATTTCTGCGTTGATCTGCTATACCTTTCTGCTGCAGTGTAGACCACCCCTGGAATTCTGGGCTTAACACTGCTGTTAGACTGTCTGCTGCCTGGCAACAGTGCTGCAGAAACTTGGAACTGGTGCATGCAGATAAACTTGACTTTTTTTCTGGTCCAGTTGTACATGGATCTTGATAGCAGGAGAATTTTAGTGTTTATGTGTTTTAAAATGGTTGTGTGATAAGTGACTACTTGATCACATGTTTGCATCCATACAGTTCCTGTTGGTGTAATGCACATTTACTGTTCTGATTTATTTCTTTGGAGAAAAGGATCTGCTAAATAAGTCACATGGCATAGCACTGAAGTATGTGATGTCTGCTGTGTTGCCTCCTCAGTCATGGGACCTGGTCCAGCAGACACAGAATTATCTGAAGCTGCTAATTCACATAATCAACAGTGACGGTGAGTGTCTGACCTACCTTCATCCTCCATCAGGTTCTGTGCACAGGTGTTATTACCTGATATGTGTTTATAGGAAGAGGATTTGAGAAACCTGGTGAGAACCGTCAATCTTATGTTGCAACTGTGCTTTCCAAAGTTTGGACCTTATTGCATAGCTAGGCCCAAAAACTGGTGTAGGCAGTTGTTAAGAACTTATACACAGCAACATGGCTACAATATCCTATCCTGTAAGGTTTTTCTCTATTTAAAATAAATAGAACCTGAGTAAAGTAATATGGATTTCCATTATATTTTGGGAGTTGGATTTTCTGTAACTTTAACAGATAATATGGTGGCATTCTAAATCTCCAGGGTCATTTAGATTCCTGCTACATTCTAATGGTTTGTGGTGTGGTGATTTTGATTACATCCCTCTGCTAGTTTCTACTCAATTCTCATTAGTGGTTAAAGCTTTGCTAACAAGCTGTAGTGATATTTTACATTCACACATTGTTTGCTGGTCTAACTTAACTGGCATGATATGGCTGGAACCTAAGAGAACAAGTAGAGAATGCCAAAATACTAACACAGGCCAGTAGATAACCCATAATGATCATTACACCTTCAAAATAATCTGGCAGAATGCTTAAAAAGACCAGCAGAAACTATCAGAGGCCGGTAAAATGACAAGTCTAACACTACCAGAATGGATTTTCCATTGGCTTTTGAAGTCCTTTTTTTTTTTTTTTTTTTTTAAATCAGGGCAGTGACAAAAAGTTCTCACTCCACCTTTGGTGGCTTGTTCCTCTAGATGAGAGTGGTTTGCTGGTGCACTGCATATCTGGCTGGGACCGGACCCCTCTCTTTGTGTCCCTTCTCAGGCTCTCCCTGTGGGCAGTAAGTTTGCCTGCACCCCATGTCCTTTTCTCTCTGCCAGCAGTACTCTAGTTTCCCTGGAATGTAATTAGAGTTAGGAGTGAATGTTGCTTGGTGAGAGCAGATGTACCTCAGTGTAGCCTTGTAATTCCTACCTGTGGCTACTCTGTGGCCAATTCAGATTCATAATTAACTTCCAAGCTCTTATTATTGAGCATAGTCTTGAATGTAGTCCCTAATGTTTTAAACTTTAGGTTCTCTCTTCCAGAAAGTTTCACTTTCTGGCAAAATGGAGAGTTATGGAAAACATGTGACTCGCTCTTTCTAATCTAAGTGAGGATTATTGGAAGCCATACAAATGCATCTTTTTTGTTTCTGCAGGATGGATTGATCCATGCTAGCTTGGAGCCATCTGAGATCCTGTACCTCACCATTGCATATGACTGGTTTCTCTTTGGGTGAGAATTCAGTTCATATACTTAAAAAGGCAGCCTCAAATATGGGTTTTACACTAGATGTAGTATTGAACTGCAAAGTTATTGAAGTGATTGCAGTGGAATTTGTAGAAGGAAAAGGGTTAAGTAGAGGTTTATCGTAATTACTCCTCTCTAAAATTGATTGTCCCATGTCATCCCCCCCCCCCCCCCCCCTCCAAAATATTACACTCTGAGAAATTCATTTTGTTGTATAACTGGAAACATTATATTGGCATTTTGCCTGTTTTTGTAAAGCTGTTTGTTCAACTGTTTTCACATCCTGTTTTTTCCCCCATTTAGACACATGCTACCAGATCGACTCAGTAAAGGAGAAGAGGTACTTGTTCATCTTAATTCTTACACAAGAATAAGGACCATGAACCCTCTAATCTGAATCATGTGCCTTTTCATGTAATGTATTGCTTTGGGATTGTTGGTGCTGACTTTTGTAAGTAGGTCTTGGATTAAAATATATATTCTTTGTATCTTGGTGGAAATTGAAAGCAAGCTACAGTACCTCTATATAATGTCTTATTTCATTTAACCATCTAGTGATTTTAATTTGGATCCTACATTCTGTCAAAAAGTAGGGGGCAGTATTTCCTAATTTTAAAGGTCTTCTGCAGTAGTAACTGATTTGTTGGAGTAAATGTACACCTTTCTTCTGGCAGATTTTCTTTTTTTGCTTCAATTTTTTGAAGCACATCATCTCAGAGAAGTTTTCAGCTGTGAAGAAACGGAGGTAACTGCTTATTGATGGACAACTTCACATTTGATATTGTAGTCTAAATGAACATTTTGCATGTAGAGCAGCTGGTAGTGTAGTGGTTAGAGCTGCTGCCTTTAGACCCAACAACTGCAGGTTTGAATCACAACTCCAGCTGTAGTACCCTTGAGCAAGGTACTTACTCTAAATTTTCCCAGTTAAATTACCCAGCTGTGTAAATGGGTAAATAACAGAGTATCTTAAATCATAAGTTCTGGAGAAAAGTGTCACACACACACACACACACACACACAGTGAAACCACTTGTCCCATGCAGGGTTGCAGCGAACCGGAGCCTAACACAGGGCATAAGGCTGGAGGGGGGAGGGGACACACCCAGGGTGGGACGCCAGTCTGTCGCAAGGCACCACAAGCAGGACTCGAACCCCAGACCCACCAGAGAGTGGGACCTGGCCGAGCCCGCTGTACCCCCCTCTGTCAGATAAATAAATGTAAATGTTACAAGGATTGCTTGTCATGAGTAACATTGCACCTACATGAAGTAATATCTGCAAGGTATAAATACAGAGTATATGTACTGCTTTGGAACATGTGGAAAGTGTCTGTTTTTGATACTGGTATTTCTTCTACTTGTCTGTGTACCATGCAGAAGGAAGAACTCTCACTTTAGAGATACTGAGTTCACCGTAGATGACCTCTGTCAGCTGAGTAAGTTCAACTTTGAGCTCATACCTGACAGCAGTTTTGCTGTAAAGTGATAAGTAGACTTCTGCCTATAATCATAGTTATTGCACACAATTGTGCTGTCAATTTTAGAAGTTTTAATTTCTTATGAAATGAGACAAGTCAATTGACCTTGTATTTTATATTTCTTTTTGTAAAGACTATCCTTGAGTAGAGTGACATCAGTTGGTGCAATTCGTAATGTCACTGGTTGACAGACAATCAGATGCATCTTCCCTCACAGTGGGACAGGTACATGATTTAGCAGGCTTTGCAGCTGGACTAGATGGATGTGAATTCTCACCACATGTTGCATGTGGCTTGGGGTTGCTCTGGAAAAGGATGGCCCCCAGTAAGTGCCAGGATTAACTACTGTGTTCAATCATTCCATGGCATGACTGGGAAAAACACATCTGCACAAGTGCAATCTTTTTTGCTCTGATTCTCTGTTAGAGATGGCCTTCTCATATTTTTTAAAATGGTTGACATTTCATCTATGCATTTCAATCTGCAGGGTATCCAAGTGGTTTAGTTGTTTAAAAACTAAGTACTTTAAGAACATTTGTTTATATTATAGATCTGTCACTAAACTATAATATAAGTGATGCAGACTTTAAAAAGTGTGGAGGTATAATCTTAAAAGGAACATGGTGGTGAACTAAGATTAAATAGGCTTTTAGTCTATTTAAACTTAGTTTTCATCAAAAGCCAACCTGTTGGCAGCAGTATGCAGTAAATTTTGAGCACAAATGACAATCTATAGCATACAACCAACTTCTTTACATTAATAAACTTTCTTTGCTGTATCTGTTTGTGAAGCCTGAATTAAATTTCCTTTGTATGAAGAAAGTAAAATTAAACATGTGGCAAAACCTATTTTGTACTCTGTATGTATTGCAGTCTACTTGTTCTGCACTTCAGCCCAGATAAGAGGGTCAGTGGAGCATCAGAAATGTCAAGTGGCCCCAGCAGCCATTTTTATTTCTGGCACTGATTGATCTCCTGTTCATACTGCATACATTTGGTGCTTTCTCCATCCAGCAATGAGGGAGTTCATCCCAGAGACCCCTTCCTGAGTGACTTATAGGTTTGCATTCTCTTCTCTTTTCTTTACTTTGTCCACAGAGACCAGGGACCGGGGAAGCCTTACAAGCCTAAGTAGTGACTTCTCCCTGATCACGGAGGATGCCACTGTCCCCTGCAGTCTCACAGGAGAGGCAACAGACATGTTTTCTGCTGGGGCACAAGCTCCGATGGCTTGGTGAGCTACTATCCAAAGTAAAATCCCCCCCCCTCAAATCAACAAATATTGTCTTAAGTCTCATCTCCCAGTTTGTGTTGCAATGGAGATCACAAACAATTTAATGAAAAGATGTTAAGTAATGGGGAAACTTCTGCTGTGTTGTCCTTGGCAAGCATACTAAAACTGAATTGCTTGAGTAATATAGTGCTGTGGAACGGGATAAAGTTTAACCTGAAGCAGTGTATTCTGGTTTGAGGTTCAAATTGGATCTTGTAATTAAAGTGCTATTAATGTAGTAGGTTTTTCCTTGATAGGAATAATTTGGCCTCTACTGTTCTGTCACCATTCAAATCTCTTGTCAACTTGTCTTTGAGTGCAGGAGGAAGGGGAGGACTTCCTCTCCACAAACGGTTGTGTGGAACAAGCCAGCCCCCTTGGAGGATAAACTACTGCACCCCCTAACTGATGGCAAGTCCTCCAGTTCCTCATCCTCCAACCAGTCCGAGCAGAGCTTCCCTCGGGTGGGAAGCAGCCCTCTGGCTGTACCAGGGCGGAGGTAAGCTACAAGGCCGTCACTGGTTCTGTCCCCATACCAGTTCCATGGGATAGCCTTCTTCCTGTGCGTGGCATCATGTCTAGCTTTGGCTGGCTGTCTGCTGGTTTGCAGGCCTGTGTGTGCACTGCACTCTTTGCCTTTTTTTTTTTTTTTTTTTTTTTTTTTTTTTTTTTTTTTGGACCAGGGCTTATTGCAGAGGAAACATTGTGGGGAATTGTGTGTTGCCTCCACACCAACCCACAGTTTGGTATTGAGAGGCTTCATTGGAGACCTGTGGCAAGGGCTGTTCAGACCATCAGCTGTATGTTGCAGGACTGACTGGGAGAGGCTGTTGATCCCAGGTTCGATGGGGTTTTCCAGAGCTGTTCTGCAGAGCATGTCATCCTACATTTCATATGCAATCACAGCAGGCATTTTAATGGTGAGACTTGGCTCAGCGGGACAGAATGAGGACATGGAGTACTCCAGTTACTAGTGTGGCTATTTACTGTCAAGTTGAGAGGCTTCTGCTTTAGCTGAATGTTGCTCCTCTTCCTTCACTGTGTCTGTAAGTGGTCATTTGTGGTCTGTATCAGTGGGAGGTTACCAAGATGGTTGGTACTAGTGGACTGTTAACCTGCTTTGTTATGAATCAAGAAAATGTGTGTGTGTGTGTGTGGTACACTTTTTAAATACACCTTTACCCCACATCTGTTATGAAGTATAGACTGACTTTTTTTTTTGATGGAAAACCAAAAAATTTTAAACCACTGTCAAGTCATCTTAATTTAGGTGAATTTGTGACTTCATTTACTGCTCAATTTTCCTCCAGAAGGGGGTATGGTGGTGCAGCAGGCTTGTCCAGGTCCTGCTCTCTGGTGGGTCTGGGGTTTGAGTCCTGCTTGGTCCCGTCCTGGGTGTGTCCCTTCCCCCTCCAGCCTTGTGCCCTGTGTTAGGCTCCGGTTCGCTACAACCCCGCTGTGTGTGTGTGTGTGTGTGTGTGTGTGTGTGTGTGTGTGTGTGTGTGTGTGTGTGTGTTCCTCCATTTTATCAATCCTCTACACATCTTTGGGTAAAACTCAATATGTCCAATAAACTTCAGAGAAGGCCTTGTTTGGGTTTTCTTTAGATGTCACTCACTTTAACCATGATATCAAAAAGTCCCAGTCCATACACACACACATACACTTTCTAGCTCAGATCCTTCTCCTGCAGTCCATGGTAGCCCTGCCTTGACCCTTTGACCTCCCTGTGATCCCAGTGTGTCTGTGCTTTCTGTTTCTCTCTTGCTTTCTATTGCCCTGCAGATCGGCGGGGGAGTATGCCCGCTCCGGTTCCTCGTTGTCCACCGATTATGGCAGCTGGCAGATTGTATCAGGCTGCGGCAGCATCCATGACCACGCCCCCCTCCCTGCAGAGTCTCCCTTCCCCTTCAGCTTTCAGGATGAGGGACCCAGTGGCCGGATGTGAGTGGGTGGGGCTACCACAGGGCAGGGCTGCAGATGGGGCAGAGCCTGCTGTGGCTCGTGTGTGTGTGTGTGTGTGTGTGTGTGTGTGTGTGTGTGTGTGTGTGTGCGCGCGCGCGTGTCATTACATACGCACACTTTTAGAAGAATGTGAATAGTGCCACATCGTGGTGGGGTGACTGGTGTTGTATGAAGTGTCTTCTCTCTTTATGGAGTTTAGCAGACTGTGCACTTAGTATGCAGCATATGTACATGCACAGTCTGATAACTGTGTTGCAGGACATATTTATCCCCAGTGGTGAATACACATGGTGGCTAGGACACTTCATTAGTCTGTTGTACAAGGTGTTCAGAGGGAACAGTAAAACTTCTGTGTAGATTATTTGCATTTAATTGTAAGTCTTCATGTAATGCTGACTTTCTTTTCAAATATAAGTACTATTGTCATAGTAGGTATATAGCAAAATAGATGTTGATTAGGTTCTTGATGACTTTTAAGGTCACCATATTCTGGTGGTATTTTGGGTGAACTGATGGTCTTAGCAGTCCTTGCATTTCCTCACTAATACCTACATTTTGGGCTGGAAGCTTTTCCATGAGTGCCTTGTTTGCATTGTCCCTCCCTCCAAGGCTGGCTAAGCCACCTAGAATGAGGTAATGTGAAGAACTGGAGTCTCTCTCTCTCTCTCTCTCTCTCTCTCTCTCTCTCTCTCTCTCTCTCTCTCTCTCTCTCTCTCTCTCTCTCTCTCTCTCTCTCTCTCTCTCTCTCTCTCTCTCTCTCTCTCTCTCTCTCTCTCTCTCTCTCTCTCTCTCTCTCTCTCTCTCTCTCTCTCTCTCTCTCTCTCTCTCTCTCTCTCTCTCTCTCTCTCTCTCTCTCTCTCTCTAAGGCACCTGTAACTTGTGTATTTGGTGCTAATCAGTTATGTTGGTTTCATGGGAGTTGAAATGATTTATTCCTGATGAAATGCAGTGTGATCATTCAGTTAAGTGTCCCTACAAAAGTAAAATGTACATGAGTTCTTGACATCTTGTTCTTGTGTAGCACGGATACTGTCCGTAACTACATCTTAAATTTTCATTATATGCAGCTCCCCCCCGAAAATAAGTGTACCTTGATTTTTGAACTTGAGTCCAGCACTGGTTGAGTTGCTCATGTAATGGAGTACAACAAATCTGCCCAGCTGCACTTTTGAGGCCATGATATCTTAAGATCAAACTCCCATAAGTTAAGACATGGAGAAAAGCCCAATTATAAACCATCCTAAGAGTGGTATGGTCTTGGGCACTTTGACAAATTACTAAACTATTGAAAATGTGAAATGGGTGTAATAAGGTGGTTCATGTAAATCCCAGATTAGTGCTGCTGGTGGTGTGTTGAACCTTCCTATTTGTCCAAAATAGGGCATTTACTGATAATGAGCCTTTGTGGATGCTACTGCCAACAGAGAAGATACTTCATATGTTGTTCCAAGGCTATAAAGAAAAACTAAAGAACAAATTTGCATGAAACATAAGGGTGGTGCAAAAGGCAATCTGTTACAATCTCCTTTTGTGCTGTAATCCATTTAACAGACTGAAAACTTGTAACCCCTAAATTAGCCAAGAAATGTTCTTTGAGATACTTTGAAATGAATCAGTTAATCATAACCTTTTAACTTCTCTACCAGGTATGCAATTTTAAGGATGCAAGCTTCCTTTCTGACAGTTTGGTGAAAATGAATAACAAGAAGTGACCTTGCCTCCTGTCCTTCCAGGTGCTCCTCTCCTTCTGAGCGTCAGGTACGTCTGGAAGCAGTACGAGAGCTATTCTTGGCAGCATACAGCTCCACGGTGGGACTGAAGTCAGCTGCACCCAGCCCCTCAGGTGCCATCTCGGGCCTGTTGGAGCAGTTTGCCCGGGGAGTAGGTCTCCGTGGTTCCAACACGATCATCTAACACCCCTTCCTTTCCCAGAACTTGTGGTGGCTCAGGGCCTTATAGGTGGGCTCGGGGTAGGTGCCAAGCATCAAGGGGCCGAAGTTTCCCTTTTATTTTTTTAATACCAAACTTGACTGTAGCAACCATGATCTTTTTTCTTTTTAATTTATACCATGTCACATTTTTTTTAAAATTTATTTTTTATTTTTTTTTTTAAAAAAGTGTGCAGTTGAATAGATGTATGTTGTAGGCCTTTTAATCTCTGGTTGAATCCTGTAATCAAAAGGTGTAATCTTATTTTTAAACCAGAAAAATGCCATTCATCTATGCTTATGAACAAAAAGCAAAGCATTGCACTTTTTCTTGTACTTATCTGTGATTTAAAAGGAAACAATCAACAGGGGAAAAGTCTAGAAGCTGGAAACCTCTTGTTTAGGGAAAAATTCTTATAGCAATGCTTCATGTAATAGTTCAGTTTTTTTTCTTTACCCTAAGTGGTGAACAGCTGTTCTTTATTTGGTTATATAGAGCAGTTAATTAGGCCAAACGGTAGAAAATCATGAGGCATTAATTTACAAAATAACTTGTGCCAAGTGTGTGAAGACCATTGAACAGTTGTGGAAGTGCAGTTGACATGTTTTCTCCTAATCTCTACCAAAACACACATGAAAAAGTAAAAAGATACCATTTAAAATTTTTGATATTAAAGTCCCATGACCTTATCACACCATAGGTGATACTTGTTCTGTAGCCAGCAAGAAATTAAATCTAGTTTTGTCTAACCTTATGATTTCATACATGGTTTTGAGGTTCATATGATTTAATTTCAATGAGTGAAAATGGGAACTGTTTTTGACCTCAGGACTTCCTGAACCTTATAGGTCTTAATTTTACATCATTAACCTTGAAGTTGTCTGTAGGTCTGAAATGTGTGGGGTCTCCCCCCACACTTTAAAGTTTGTTGGCCTGTCACTAAAATTAAGGTAGTGGAATTCCCAGTCAAGGTAGGTTTGTCACTTAGACCAAAGGATAAGTACTAATTTAAGTAATTCATATGACATCTTTTATTGCAGCACTTATTGTGCCTTGTAATTCAGTGCTCTACTTTTGATATTATAAATTACCGTAACCTGAAAATTTTCTTTAAAAGAAATGCATTGTACACAACTTTGGTTAAGACTCAACTTTCATTGCCTGGCTATAATACTGTACTTTCATAGGCTGAAGAAATTTGTCATATGAGAACAATATCAAAAATGTTTGTCGGCAATCTTCTGATACTCCAACTTAAGGTAGTACATTGACAAAAGCATGGGTGGTTTACTTGGGACCCTGCAGTTTATGTAAATGATGCCACAGTTCTCATTTGATCTGATTTTTTTTAAAATGTGATACTTCTGCCTTTTTCAAGTTGATGCTTCCTGTGCTTTTTCTATGAATATGATCAGGTGCTGTCAAGATCAAGCTGAAGATGTCTTTCAGTAGCTCTTGTCAGGCTGCCCCAAGGCAGGGTTTGACAAAGGCCAGTGTTGCAGTGACAGTGTTCACTCATGTTTAACCATACAAACTGGAACCTGTGTACTTTCTAGCTATAGTTCAAGCTCACATCCAATCATGAATTCCTTATGTTTGAAGGTACAAACATTGCAGAACTTTTGCATGGCCATTAATCCACCTTGAGTGTCCACATTACTGTAAAATGTTCTGCAGCACTGTCCTTAGGAAACCACTGAAAAGCACCTTTAAAATCACGGTTACGCACGAACTTTTCCTGTTTTGAGTCCTGAGAAATACGGAGAACAACATGGTCAGTAGCAAGTTTTGGTGCCATAACACTGCATTGCACTCATTGTCCTTAAATTTTAGGTTTGTGTAATTACATTTTGTTTTTTCTTTTTAATTTTATCGGTTCTTTTCTTTCACTTTGTCCGGAACAGGTAGTGAGTGGAGACCAATAGAATTGTCGGTGAAAATTCTAAATAAAATTCGTAATATACTACTACAAGTTCTGTGTTTTCATTTTCCATGTATTTCAGTTGTAGCTGACTATAGTACGCATGTTCTGTCACTTAGCTCCCCAAGACGTTTGGTTGTATAAATTCCCTGCTTCATTTCCATACTTTTTGGAAAGATGTTGCGGGCGGCGCGCGTCCAGTGAGGCGTGCCGTTCTCTCCAGGGGCCGTCGGTGCGGGGAAAAGGCGGGAAGAAGCCATCAGCGTCTCGCGCTTCCAGCTTGATAGCTACGAGCCTGTCGCGTGCAGTACTACAGATGGAAAAGGCGCGAACGGAGAGGAGAGAGATGGGGCGACTGGACGCGCCTCTGTGATGCGCCTCAGATGTGGATTCTGAGCCGGGAATAACTCGATACGAGTCGGAACATCTCGCTCTCTTTTGTTAATTTTTAAATTTTTTTTTTTTTTTTTTTTTTTTTTTTTCTTTTTGTAATTTGCTTTTGAACAAAGCGGACCGGGGAAGTTGAAATTGAATGAAAAGATGTTATGGCGTCCATCGGGGACTTCGACCCGCTCCAGTCCAGGGTACTACCTGCAACTAAGATTGAAGTGACGGTCTCCTGCAGGCGAGTGCTGTCCTAATAGAAATTTATCTTTTTGTACAAAAACCTCGATTCAATTGTAAAAAGTAATTGTGGTTTCGAAGTCGAAGAGTCCAATGCAGACACAGAAGCTGGTGGTTTTAAAACGGGGAACTTGGACACGCATGATTTTTACTCTATCATCATATGTCTGTAGCAGTAGCGTGTTTAAATTTGTCGCATAGTTTTTGTGTGTGTTTCATACGCAGAATGTTGACAACAGTATGCTTGCATTATTCATGTAGCAGGCGCTTCAGAGCGACGTACGAGTCACAGGAATGCTTTTTCACAACAAAAGAAAAGGATGCAGAGACATGCGATGTTTTGGATATTTTTTCAGCCCGTCTTTGTCTTTATTGGCACTTGACTTGTCTGTGTTTCTATTGGATTTTAAATGATCATGTCTTACGTTTTTGGTATATATTTTAGCCTAGCTCTTTTCAGTATTGATATATATATATATATATATATATATCACTTCAGTATGGCTTTAGCATCAGTACGTTTGTTGTACAAATTCAGTATGTCTAGTCTACAGTGTGTCCTTTTATTTTCTAAGTACATAAAGATTGTTTTAGTGTGGTTGTCAAATCAAAATGAGTTGCAGTTTCTGAGGATGGTTTCGAGAAGCGCTCCCACCAGCCGGGACTCCACGGAAGCTGACTGTGGAGGGCACAACTGAGTGAAACGTTGTCTGAAGACCCTTTGCAACTTGTCAGATTCTACACATTAGATTAGCAACTTTCAGAGTCAAACTTTCTTCCCACACGACATGATTTTCTGGCTCAGTCAATGCGGATTCCGTTTGCTGTTCCAGAATTCTGTCCCGCGGTTTGATTTTTTTTTTTTTTTTTTTTTTCCTGGTCTTATTGCCCTTCAGTCATGCATTTAAGCTGCCGACAGGAGGAGACACCAGGAGCCTACACTGGTTTAAACTGAATTGGGCAAGTGTGTGGTCTTTGCATTTGAAACACTTCTACGGTTCAACAGGTAAAATGTTAACTTTCAAGGAGACCTGAGCATTTTTTGACGTTTTATTCTTTTAAATACGTAACGCATTCGCTCAGTTGTTCTGCAAATATAAACATTTGTATTTTTTAATTCTCATAACATTTCTATCCACCTACACTTTATTTACTTTAAATTAGTCACCACACTAGTAATGATTAGTGCCTGGGGAACACAAGAAGTGAGAAGATGTGGCAATACAGTAATCTAGTAAAATTATGGTCTTTATAGAAAGGGTGGGGGAATGGTTGTGCAGCGGGTTTGGCTGGGGCCTACTCTGTGGTGGGTTCGGGGTTTAAGTCATGCTTGGGGTGCCTTGTGATGGACTGGCACCCCACCCTGGGTGTGTCCCCCTCCCCCTTCAGCCTTGTGCCCTGTGTTGCCAGGTTAGGCTCTGGCTTGTTGCAACCCTGCTTGGGACAAGTGGTTGTAAACATTCTGTGTGTATGTATACAAAATGTTTTGGTTGCTCTCCAGTTGAATCATGAACTGTTTTGGCTGAGAGAGATGCTCCAGGTTTGATTTGTGAGCAAACAAATTATAGATAGTCTTTACAAATTGATTGCCTTGCACACATTCTTTCCAGACACAGAGAAGATCATTGTAGATAAATTAGCAACAGTAATATGTTCTTTAAAGACTAAAACCCTCCTCAACCTGAATTTTCTATGCATTGTGCATCTGCTGAACTCTTATTTTGTAAAACCGGTGATAGAAATATTTCATGGTGATCACAAAGAGACCTGGAGGAAAACTCGCAAATACATGGTGTGTTATCTTCATGTCTGAGTTCTTTTTAATTACTCATTTTGCATGGTCAAGGATTTTACTTTACTTCCACATGGGAAATATATGCTCCGGAACTGGAATTTTAAAAATTACAAGGTGTGTGCTTATGTCTTTCAGAGCTGTAATGTCTAGGAGAAACACTTTTTCTCATGTAATTGAAGTTGCAGGCATAAAATTACAGCATTCATCTTCCCTCCATTGCTGAAGTCGTTTCTGTGGTTTCATCAGTCTATTGCTGTTCATAAATTGGACTTGGAATAACACAATATCTGTTTCTATGCTGAACATCAGGACAAGAAATATGGACTGCTTGTGTTCTTTTGTCGAACTGTATGTTTTCAAATAACTGAACGATATTTTGAAATTTCTGCCTTATGGTTCTGTCTTTCTGGTGTGATCCATTACAAAATCTGAAAATAAGAAGTTTGGACACAAATACACCAAAGAATACACAAAGTTATTTCCTACAATGCAGGGAAGCTCTACAATACACCGAGACTGCAGTATTATATGTTGTATGCTTTGCTTCAAAGTGAGTTAAATATTTTACTTAGTACATTTTTGTTTGGTTCTGGAGGATAATAACTAGATTCTCTTTTAACAGTAATTGTGTGCAGTTGCAAGTAAGTTCTCTCATGTTATTAATTTACTACAAGAAAAATACTCCCAAGAATTTTTTTCAGTGTATATTTGATGTAAGTCAGATATTCTGGCAGTTTGTTGTAATCAAGCAAAGGCATCATCACATCAGATGCTACCACACAGAACTCAAAGGACCCAGGTTTGAATCCCATCCTCTGCTGTAGTACCCCTGAGCAAAATGCTTACCCTAAATTGCTCAACTAAATTATCTACCTGTATAAACTGGCAGATCATTGTTAGCAGCTTAACTTTGCAAGTTGCTTTGGAGAAAAGCATAAGATAAATGTGTACATTAGAGAGAGTTCACACTTGGGTTATGGTGTTTGTTGTATTTAGTTGTGGTTGTCACCTATTACCTTTACATTTATTATATTTATGCATTTAGCTGAAACTTTTCTCCAGAGCACTGTACTGTACAGAGAACAGTATAAAGACTGCAGTTACCTGCAGGAGTAAACAACTAAGCAGATATCTTTTTTTAGTTTTAACTGTAGCAATATCTGTTGACAAATTGTGCATTGCTTATCTGTTACCACCCCTCATACATTAGACACCTGTATTTTACAAACCAGCCTCGCCCTGAAGACGATGGTGTGTTCGGCAAGGATTTGTCCATATTGTTTCTCCAAATATGCAGATATAGTTTAACACCAGATACGTACATCCTTCATACTTCTTAATGGTCTTAAAATTCATTCTAAAGTATTTCCATTAAAAAAAAAAAAAAAAAAAACTATGTATTCAAGACAATCTTTGTGTAATAGTATCCTGTAAGTCATTCTCTTTTGATTTTAGTCAGTTTGGCAGTAGAGACTAGAAGAGTATGTTAGAAGAGTGCTGCACTTTCATGTTGAGATGCTATAGCATGGATGTCTTTAAAATATGGTCTCCCAATTCAAGCCATTTTCTGAATCTGAAATCTTCAACCTCCTGATATCGCACAGAGCCACCACCTGCTCGCTTGATCTGATCCCATCGTCACTCCTACAGAACATTTCCCCGCAACTCTCCACCTTCATCTCTAAGATCATCAACTCCTCGGTCCTCTGTCTGTTTCCCAGCTGCCTTCAAAACTGCTCTTATTTCATCTCTTAAAGAAACTCTCCCTGGATCACAATTCGGTCCAATACTACAGATCGATCTCCCTCCTCTCCTTCCTGTCTAAAACTCTAGAGTGGGCAGCCTGTGATCAACTATCTGATTTCCTCACCCGGAACCATCTCCTCGATGGATATCAGTCTGGTTTCAAAGTTGGTCACTCCACTGAGATGGCGCTTCTGGCGGTGTCAGATGTTTTTCAATCTGCTAGAGCCATCTCCCTCTCCTCGGTCCTCATCCTCCTTGATCTGTCTGCAGCATTCAACACTGTCAACCACTGGATTCTATTGTCCTCTCTTAGTCAGCTTGGGATCAAAGGAGCGGCACTAAGATGGTTTGAATCCTACCTATCTGACAGATCCTATCAAGTGGTCTGGCGGAACTCTCATTCTTCTCCTCTGCCTCTCTCAACCGGTGTCCCACAGGGCTCAGTACTGGGTTCTCTTCTCTTTTCGATCTACGCTTCCTCCCTCTGGCTGGTCATAGCCTCCCATGGATTCAAATACCACTGCTATCCTGATGATATCCAGCTCTTCCTCTCCTTTCCACCTGGAGCATCAGACATTTCCGTCCGCATTGCTGCCTGCCTGTCAGATATCCCTGCATGGATATCTGATCACCACCTTCATCGCAACCTCCCCAAAACAGAGATTCTTCACCTCCCAGCTGGCCTGTCCTCCTGTCACGATCTATTGCTCAAACTGGACAACTCATTCATTTTGCCTACCTCCTCGGCTAAGAGTCTGGGAGTGATGATTGACTCAAGTCTGTCCTTCTCTCAGCATGTCGAAGCCACAACCCGGTCCTACAGATACATCCTGCATAATATTCATAGGATCCATCCCTACCTCTCAACTGACTGCCCAACTACTTGTGCAGGTCATGGTGACATCCCCTCTGGACTACTGCAACTCTCTCCTCTGTGGCCTTCCTGCTACTGCCATCAAACCTCTGCAGCCAATACAGAATGCTGCTGCACGAGTTGTGTTCGATTTGCCAAAGCGTTCCCATGTATCTCCTCTGCTCATTTCTCTGGACTGGCCTCCTATAGCTGCCTGGATCAAATTCAAGACTCTGGTTATTGTCTACAAATGCATCAATAGAACTGCTCCCAGCTATTTACAAGACTTGATCAACCGCTACACCCCAACCAGACCCCTTCACTCGTCTACTTCTGCTCGCTTGGTGCTCCCGTGGACGCAAAGTAAAGCATGGAGGTTCTTGGTTCTGGCTCCGTTGTGGTGGAATGACCTCCCCCTCTCACTCAGAACTGCAGAAGCTCTGTCTACATTCAAGAAGGGTCTGAAAACTCACCTTTTCCGGACTCACTTCGCCCAAGATCTCTCCAGCTTGTGTATGATGTACATGCTCATGCACCGTAGCTTTATGATCATCCCCAGATAAGCCTTTATACAGCCGCTTTTCTTGCATTGTATGCGAATGTTTGTTTGTGTACCTCATAACCTTCCTACAATTTTTTTTTTTTTTTTTTTTATCAGGATTCATCTATCCTGCATTTTGTGCACCTTCTCGAGCGATGAACATCGGTGCATTAAGTGGAAAGTAACAAACTAGGTTTACTTAAGAATCACGTTTGCAGCTATGTCTCTTTCTCTTAATGTAATGCATAAATTGTATTTTTTCTGAAATGTATGTCACTTTGGAGAAAAGCGTCTGCTAAATGACTAAATGTAAACTGTTGAGTCACAGTGGACCCCTGCTGGATAGTGAATTAATTCAGATCTGTTCATTGATGGTCACCGTAAGCTTAATGGACAACATTTTTCATTTAACGTGTCTTAGCATAGACTGAACAAATGCAGATAAGCGAAGAGGCTAATGAGATTGTGATTGAACACGATGATGCAGCTTATACACTGTCTGCAGTAGAGGAAGAAGCCGTGCACATCAGAGCTGCTACTCTGTCTGCAGTGGAGGTATGCTCAACTGTAGATAATGGATTCCTTTGAAGCATTACTGTGAGAAAAGTGTTTGGGGCTGAAGTGCTTCTGCATGGCTATGTGTCCCTGTACCTTGGAGTCTTGTCTGGCAGAGAAGTGGACCTGAACTGATTTACAGCTCATTTATCAGAGATTTGTACCTCTCTCAGGCTTTAACTTAGAGAGCACAGGCACTTGTGTATAACTGTCTATCACCTAAGTTAAGTAGAACAATCACCTATCAAATAGGCATCTCACCCTATTCTTCCCACCAAAGAAATTTGTACCAAATTACTGCAGCCTTAATTGGATATATATTGATACAAGTTAAGATGTTAATACGGTTTATTAGATTTTAATGTTTTACTGTATTGTGCAGTATGGTGATCTGAAGATTAGTTTATCACTTTCATTTTTAGTGTTAAAAAAATTAGAATATGATTAGGAATTGTAGATTATTTGGATAAACCTTTATGCAGCTGCTCTTGTGATATACATTGGTTCATTTGGTGGAAAGTAACAAACTGTGCTTTAGAATCATGCGTCTGCATCTAAGTCTCTTTCTGCTGATGTAATGCACACATTGTACTTTCCGTGAAGTGTATGTTGCTTTGGAGAACAGCGTTCGCTAAATGAGTAAATGTAAATGTGTTGATTGGGATGGTTTGAGTTAGCACAGCAGGTGCATTTGCTGTGGGTGGAGGGGGGTGCGTCTGGGATGCCAGACTTCACTGTTGAGCCTTCCTGAGGTGTCGTGGGCCTAACTCAACAAAACACAGACAAAGGAAAGGGAGGTGCCCACTTGTTAACAATGAAATACCCATGTTGGCACCCTGTAACTTGATGTGATGGCTGGGGAGGAGATTAAGTCACTTGGTCCTGAGTTGTGGAAATATATGATTGCTTTACCGTATGTTTTTTCTTGGGCTTTATAGACAAGGTGATGAGGTCAGTTGAATTGGGCCTTGTGTACAGCTGTTGATCTATGCACATGGGATGTAACATCTTATCCTGTGTTTCTTGAGTGAGTGTTGCTAGCTTTTTTATTCTTCTTTTCTGTACACTAATGTAGTTGCTTGCTTTTCTCCTTTTTGTTTCTGTAGGAGCCTCCTGGACATGGACACCTTCTCCAAATCTGATCCTGGTATTTTTTGTATAAAACCTATCCTGCTTATACTGATCTTTAAATAAGAATGTGTTGCAGTTTGTGAGAAATTTTAAACTTCCAATATATTCAGTTTTATTTTTTTGCAAAGAACTAGCTGTAGCTAGTGAACTAGCTGTGTGTGTGTGTGTGTGTGTGTGTGTGTATATATATATTATATATATACACACAAAGTGCTGCGTGAAAGTATGTAAACCCTTGTGTCCTTTAGTTTAGCACAAATTATTTAACCAGAACCAGTATTTCTCATCTGACCTAATATGTGTTTAATTACCAGTTCTATATTCTGGTGTCGAGGAAATTGTGTGCAGCAGAAAAATGCAAGTAGTGTAATTGCAAAAATAAATGAACCGCAGGTTTAAACCAAGTAGGTCAGTAGAATCAGGTGTGTAAATAATTGTAATTTATTTTTTAAATTCATTTTAGATTTAAGGTTTAGAATATTTTAATAGTTTATACAAGAATAATGATATCGCTATAGGGTTCACATACTGTAAAGCAGCACTGTATAATGATTGTTGGAACAGAAGGTGGAGTTGATGAGCGAGATTTTCTTAGTGGAGAAATCAATTGACATTAAAAACATACAGCAGTGCTTGAGCCATTTTAATTAACAGTCTGTCTGTCACTTCAGATCCCATGCAACTTCAAAGGAACTGATTAAGTTCCCATCTTCAGTGTTGTGCAGCATAGAGATGGAGAAGCTCTAATTTGTTTGGTTTAATCATTTTTATGCAGTTTGATTTAATTGATTAATTTCCTGCTTTAATATGCCTTGTCATCATGGTTACTGTTGTAATCAATATTCATGAAGTGTTAATATGTAAACATACTGCTGATGTAAGAGCTTATTCTTTGCACCTGCACACACCACACCAGGCAATAATAAAAGGAAATTTCAGTTATTCGATGTTATATCCTGCCTTTTAAATTTCTGCATAGATGATGGAAAAGAATAATTTCCTTTCCGGCCAACAAATATTTATGATAATCTGTTACTCTTCAATGTAGCAGAGTAATTTATGAACACTTCCATCACCTGCAGACTGAAAGATTTATGCAAGGTGAACAGAGTGAGATAATTTAAATGTTGATATTGTGAAGACCAAACACTGCTTTCATCACAATTACGTATAGTTCTAAAATACAGAATATATGTTGCTGAGTTGGGGATTCAAGCTACCATATAGCAACAATATCATTATTACTTGTTAACTGGTTTAGAATTGTTACTTAATCTAGAATGCCCAGGATGGGTGGGCAGCCACTGGCCCTTGGACCCCCAGAGGTATTTTTTCTCCCTCGATTTTCAGTTGGAAGTTTTTGTTCCTTTCCTCCGTGGCCAGTAGGCATACTTATAGCTCTATAAAAGTATTATATTATGATAGTTGGTAGTCAACTGTCTTCTTTGTTTCTTTATCTGATGTATTTGTTTTTCTTGCCTTGTGCTTGTGTTAAAGCGCTGTGTCACTGTGTGAGAAGAGCGCTCTGTAAAAATCAATTGAATTGAATTGAATATCTCCAACAATAACAGGGCACACTAAGGAGTAAAAAAAATTAAAATAAGCATTTAACTGAAGAGCAGAAAATAATTTGGTACGAAAACTGTATTTAGCGTACAAAAGACAGATGCATAAAATTTGCATATAATGTTAATTTACATGTAAAAACTGAATCTGAAAATATACTTCATTACTTAATAAATTGCTTAATACATAATGTTAGGATTTTGAGCACCAAAATAGCACAAACAAGTGTTTTATTGGAGGGCAGCCAGTGATAATTAGGAGTATGGACTTGAAAACTGCTAGTTCAGATCCCACTCCCAGGCTTATTTTAGTGCCCTTGACCATAGGATTCAGTCTGCCTTGTTTCAGCAAAATATCCAGGTACATAAAATGGTGAACAAATTGGAACTCCCACAGAATAAAGAGCATTGACTAAGAAAAGTAATTTCTTAAGACCTGTATTGCATCATCCCCACTCTTTCCTTCTCACTTTAATTTACCACAGCACACTATTGTTGCTGTTTGTTACGTTTTATCCTGTTCTGCAATCCATCAGGATGGAACAGGCTGTGTAGTGTAAAGTGGGGTCCAACAGTACAGTCATACATCACTTACTGCTCCCCTCGTTGTTCATAACGGTCATGACACTTTTCCATTTGGTTCTTTTTGAAATTGATATACAGGTGGTTCTTGACTTCTGACAGGGTTTTGTTTCGACATTCTGTTGTAAGTCACCTTTGTCGTGATTTGAAAGTCAATTTATGAACCATAATAATATATACAATTACCATGCATGAATTTTAAATTGTGTAATAGGGCTTTATTGTATTTTTCAGTAATTCTGAACATTATTCAAATCTGAATAATTATAATACTGTACAGAGTTGTATTAATACAGTACAGTGTTATTACATTTTAATTCTGAACTATTTTCAATTTCATTTCAAAATCTATTGCCTTTCACATTTGCTTTTCAGCACCACCAAAACACTCTCTTTTTTGCTTGCTAGCTACTTTAAATAAGAAGTCACTTGATGAGAATCTCAAATAAAAAGTTTTGTAAGCAAAATGCAATGTTGCTGGATGTCCAAACACTGACTGAGACTCAGAGAATCTCATAAAGGTGCCTTGTGGCAGCATGGTGAGCCAAAGTGATCATACAGCAGATGGAATGTTCTTCAGCTGTTGCAAATCAACAGAAATATCATAAGGTTAACAGGGTGGTTGTTGTAAATCTGGATTGTGAGTTGCATATATTGTAAGTCAAGGACTACCTGTATAAATTCACATTTACATTTACATATCTGTGAAAGTGACTTGACTGGAGTCCAGATGGAAATATGCCAATGTTGAATGGTGAGTAGACTCAGGTTTATCAGTTGTTGTATATGTAGTATAAAACTGAATAATTTCAGTCTGATATAATCTCTGATGCCAGATGGAGCCCCCCTGTGGTTAAGCTGTCTTTATTGTGTGATATTGATTCTGCTTGAGAAGATGAAGACATGGATGGGGAGAGACGAGTTGTCATTGTATTGAATAGGAACTGTCAATAATTTTCACAAGTAATTAAAAGACCATTTCTGTATCTGAACAAAAGACCTTTTAGGTTCTCAGTTTATTAGTTTTTAGTTATAAACAGTTTTCCAATGCATCCTATTATCATCTGAGATCAGATTGAAATTCTAAAGCTATAATAAAAGTAATTAAATTTCAGTATTTTGTTCAGTGTATATTTGATATGAATGAGATTTGGCAGCAGAGTAGAGTGATGGTATAATTGAAATTGTGACCTAAAAGCTGTAGATGATGTCAACTGTGTCCTGGAGGTCGATTTTTGCTCTAAATAGCTAAGTATTCTTTTGCATGAATGAAAAATGTCTGCTGTGCTGAAGAAATAAATGGAAATTAGCGCTGTATTAAATCAATTTTGCTGTTCATTGTAAACAATGTGTTGTTCACTGATAAAGTAGGATTTCAGTGCCTGCTGAATTATTATTCAATGCAACATTTTCTACTGTATTTCTTGTATACTGTTTGTCGTTGTCATTGAATAGAGAATTAGGGATTTTTTTTCCTCTGTGCTTCTGCTGTTACAAAAGTGTAATAATTGCATCAGTGATTACAGAAAATGTCTATACAACATTTAGATCTGTAAAGCAAATTTGAATTTACATTTTATTGGTTTTCACTGTTATTCACAGTGAAATTTTCACAGTTGAACACAGTAGAACTGATGAAGTCAAACATTAGATATGTTCCATTAGCAGATCAAGGCATAGTCTGCAAAATTTCACCACATTATCTTCATCGACTATCAGAGAGCTGTAATGTTGCTTCAGATATATTAATCTTCCACTACGTTGTCAGATGTATTCACTTCATCGCAAGTATTGTCTGTTAGAACCATGATGGGCTGCTCTGCTTATCAGGGTAGCTGATGTGGACATTTCCAGACAGGCTGACTGGCGGTGGTTTCAAAGCTGCTGCCCCCCCAACAGTCAGAATCCTTATTCAGGGCATCCTTTAGAAGCAGGTGAGATCAGTGGAGTGGCATATCGAATGATCGCCAAATCAGAGGGATTTGTGTGTTGGCTTCTCTGCAAGGGGCAGTAATGATCTGGACCAAGGTGTTCTGGACATCAAAACAGAGGGGTAAAGTGTAAAGGCAGAGTCCCTTATTTGTTGGGGCTATGGTCTTTCATCCGTTGGTCACTTGCCTACCCCCTCCCCCGCCAAAGCTGGGTGTGTTGAAGTATGAGAGATACAACATTGAAGTGAGATGGTGAATTACATGCCTTTATGAGGTGTTGATGTTCAAAAATGTGAAAATTTTCATCATGTTTTACAGTTGACCAATGACACACCAATTTCAGGAATTACCAAAGCAAGCTTTTATTTTGGTTATCCCATCTCTTCAGAGCATGATTTAAAGGTATTAAGGGGGGAGGCACGGAGGCACTGGGAAGATTGTGGTAGCAGACAACATCCAGATTTCCTTGTGACTCTGGTGTTAATGCACACATGGTAAGTTCTAATGCAGAAGAAGTAGAGGTGGGCTAGGATTTCTTCTTGGGTGGTGCCCAGGCCCTTTCAGCCACCCACTGCAGGGCACGTATGTGCTTTGCTCTATACCTAGAGCAGTCCTTGCTGCATAATCTATTTCTTCTGTCTACTGGAGGTCAAAGACTTAACATTTTTAAGCAGGTTCTTTTCAGTACAATATTAACATTATGTCTTGTTTCACAAAATATTACAGAATACTGCCAGGAGTACATTATGTTAGCATTGAATTTATATGTGTCTAGAAGACATTATATAAAGTTTAATTTACTTTATTTCCTGAAACAATAACCTGGATATTTTAGCATAGTGGTGACACACAATGTATTTAGAATAGCTTAATGTGTTAATTTCACTTTTAATGGCTTCAAGAGTTTAAAAGATTAAATACAATCAATATCTAATACATTTTCTTCTACATTGTTAAAGATCTTAAGTCTTTTGGAAATTGTTTTTCTTAATGGGCGAAGAAATTGTTAATTACTTTTGGATCATATTTGTTTTTCTCAGTAGTTATCATGTACAGTACAAATAGAGCATAAGATGTATACTTGCGTGTCCATATGTATTTCCCAATCAATTTAAAGTTGGATGGGATTAGTTTTGTCTTCACTTTCTTAAAGGAGTTTTTGCATCTTAATTTAAAATGGGGCCTAATCTTCCAAAGCTATTAAAACAGTAATTATATTTCTATTTTAATTGTGCTGTTTGCTGCTCCCCTGGTTTAGAAACAAGTACCAGAGAAAGTCTTCTGTCCCTTGCTGCACATAGCCATGCAATATTGACCAGAAATTTTTAGGAATAGCTATAGATAGAAGCAGGTTTGGCCGGGTCCTGTTCTCTGACGGGTCTGAGGTACACACACTGTCTGAAAGTGCTTGTCCCAAGCGGGGTCACGGCAAACTGGAGCCTAACCCGGCAACACAAGGCGCAAGGCTGATGCAGGAGGGGACGCGCCAGGACGGGATGCCAGTCTGTCGCAAGGAAGTCAGTGCTATGATGGCAATTCCTAGCTCCTTGTGAGATGAATTATACTTTCAGCACCAGGATGGCAGCTGAGTCATATCAGACAAGTTTCCCCATTGACCAGGCTTGTGTGTGTGTGTGTGTGTGTGTGTGTGTGAGAGAGAGAGAGAGAGAGAGAGAAAAGGAGAAAAGAAGTCGCAGACATGCAGTAAAATACTTGCAATGACTGTTCTAAAGTTAATGTTTTACTCTGCGCATGCCCTTTCTCTATGTCTATTCCTACAGTGGTGGTGCATTATGTACAGAGTATTGCCACAAAGGAGTGGAGGGAGGTGAGTAGCAATTTTTTCTGTATATAATTAATAATGTGAACACAGACTGCAAAAGGCAGAAGAATACTGTACTGCACAATTTATTTTGCAATTCGTTCAGTATATATCTGTATTTCCAGTTTCCTAACTGAAGTCAGTCAGGTAAATATATGCATGAAATAAAAATTGATATGCTAAATTTAATCAATCTAACATTCAGATACCTTAGATTTAAAGGTGATAATCCAAACAGGTCACTTTTCTAACAGGGTGAAAGAAGTCTTTGCCTGTCTTTGCCAGTTCAATTCTCAACAGAATACTGTTCCAAAGGTCTTGTGGGTGATGGCTGGGATTACTTGACTGAAAAAAGAAAATTCAGCAAAAATATATGTTGATGTACTGGCAACAGGGATATGAAAGATTGTGTGTGGCAGTGAGGGTGTAAATGAGGTTTTCCTCTCTGTAAGACAGCGGCTTCTCGCTCAGGAGGAGCACATGAAATATTCACTGAGAGAATTAGCCCGCTAGGCCCTCTGTGTCACAGTCCTATGCCCACAATAGCAGGCCCTGGGGAAGCCCTTCCTTACCATCTTGGCACTTATGTTCATTTGCAACATCACATCATTTTTCATTTATTTTCCCTTGGTCATGCCCATGTATCACTAGAGCCTATGTTTGGAAGAAGATGTGGCCTTTTCTATGAAATGTGTAGCCATGGAAAACTGAAACTCAGGGGATCAATGTGACATGAAACCTTTATGAATATGAAAAGACTCTTAATAAAGTAGAAAAATAAAGGATTGACTTATTGAATTTTAAAAAAAAAAAAAACCTTACCAGCACAATTTCAATTGACAAGTCGGTGTTGACTCGTGGTGACTCTGGATAAATGTCCTGAACGGTGTCCGGTCTTCCGCCAACTGGCTAAGACTTGAATTTCAATTAGGAAAACTGGAAAACTCCAATTTCAGTTTTATGTCTTGGCTGACTAGAATAGAATGTTATTGACGTTTTCATTGAAGTTACTGGTTTTTATGTATCTTACCAGAACATGTACTTTAAATTTTTAGATTCACTTTATTAATAGTTTTAATCTTGCCTGTAATATTTTTTTATGATAAAATTTTGTCTAATGTATTTATTGTATAATGTGAGTCTAATAAAAGTAATCGGTATCAATTACAGACCAGCCCTTGCATGACACAAATTCTTAGTATGTCCAAAAATATATTTGTTAATTAATTCAAGTTTGGTTTATCTTCCTGTAAAAAAAAAAAAGATAGTACATATAAAAACTTTGTCTTCATAATGATTTAACTTTAAATAAACTGACTGAAATGTGTAAGACACATATTCACATTTATTTATTTACATGACATATTTCTTCAGTGCTACTTACTGTGTTAGGTTTGAAGACTAAGCTACTTACAATTATTTACCTAGTCACACAGTTGGGTAATATGTACCAGAGCAACTCAAGGTAAGTGCCTTCCACAGAGGTATTACAGCAGGAGGTGAGATTTGAGCCTGTGTCCATATAGGGAAAAGGCGATAAACACCATACTTCCTGCTGCTGTACTTGATCTGGTCGTGAAATATATCAGATAATGAATTCGGAATGATGTAAAATTATATAGTTAATCATTAATTTGGCATAAATATAATATAAATACAACATTCTTTTAAGTTATATTTTAAATGCTATTATGTGTATTAATTGAGTTCATAATCTGTAACTGTTACAGCCTTTCAGTGTATTAGAAATAAATTGCTTAATGGATTAGCCGAGCTCACAATATTTTGTTCATGGACACAAAGTTTTATTCTGCTTCTACCAGTCTTCACTCTCCCCTCTCCACTCTGTCTCTCTGGGGAGTCGTGTTTAATTTGTCCTTTGTACATCTATCAAAGGAGCGCAATTATAATCTCAATAGATGGGCACAGTTATGGCCCAGGGAGATGCTAATGGAATTTAGACATTAATGGAGCTATGCTAAAATGCAGAATGTTAAAACAGAGAATAATTACAGATCGTCTCATGTCCAAAATGTTTGATAGCCATGTCACCTGTCAAATATTTGTTAACTTGTATTTTATTATTAGCTTGTGTTTAGTTGATTCCTATTTCCAAGGCAACTTACAATGCTAGGTGTACTACACTAATCTAATTACAGCTATCTGTTCATCTACACAATAGAGCAATGTAAAACAATCCCTCACTCAGGTACAGAGTAAGGGCTATTTGCTATTTAAATTCCCCAATTCACGTGAAATACATCTTTGGACTGGGAGGACATTGGCGCATGCAGAGTAAACCCACATGGACAAAGGGAGGACGTATAAACTTTTTTAAGATTGTGTATACGCATAAATCTACCAGGTACTGTAACACTCTGCTGTGCTTTGCTACAGGGATCTGTTAAAACAGAATGCAATCGGTTTCAGCTTGAAATATTTTTAATAATCAAAAAGCAAAATTGCAGGATTTAAATGAGAGGCAAAAAAAAATGAGCAGATTTGTGCAATCATTTGTACAGAGAGTTAATGAAAATTCAGCAGTAGAATAAAACTGTAGGTACGCATAGAAAGCTTTGCAAGTTAATTACAATGTTTGAGTGTCAGACAGAGCTGCATAAAACCAGCAGGAAAAAACCTCTTCTCCTGTCCCTCACTGCTGATTGGAGTGCGTTCATTAGCCCATCTCCAGAGTGCTCAACTTTGCGCTGTAGATATGTCTGTGGGAGGCAATATCGATGCTAACCTAGTTTTTCAGAATTTGGCATTACACTGCAGCTTCTCGTGTCTGAACCAGTTTAGTGAGATTTTGTTAGCAGCATGTTATTATCACCGGAATAATGTTTTAAAGTTTGTCCTCAAAGGCCATTTAGGAAAAATGGTTTTCCTCTATTCCTGTTATTCATCTACAGATACATTAAAGGGACTTTTGATGGAAACAAGTTATTTATAGGAATAACCTATAAATTTCCCTGGTGCTGGAGTTATCTCTTTATCATCCATTTTGCTCACATTGTACCCTTGAGAAGGTACTTAAACACAATTGCTTTACTAAATATCCTCATTTCTAAATGCTCTCTAGCAAAGAATGCACAGATAAAAGCTTTGTAAGCTCTGTAAGTGGCTTTTTGTGTCCACTGACAACTAAACTTTGTACAAATCTGAAAGTTTCGATTGAAGCACAATCCTGAACCTATTACAGCACTAAATTTGTCATTGCTATTTTAGCTCATGGAACAAGCTTCAAGGCACAAAGGTGCATTAGATGACAAACATCTGTATGCAATACTTACATTTTAATATAGTTTTTAAATAATTTAAAAAGCCTATATCCCATGAGTTCCAGAACTGCTGATGGTCAGCCACCTTTGATTAATTACAACAACATAAATAACATTACTGTAGAAAAGATGGTTAGTAAAATAATGATGAAAGAGTTGTCCTTTCATGACCTACTCCATCTTATGATTGTAATAGGCTACAAGTAAATTGTACGAAAATGCCAGAAAGAAAGCTTAGATGTAAAATAATTTTATACCAGATCTGAGCTATAGTACAGAAGGCAGGACTGCAGTCACTACCTGATGGCGTGAGGTTTTGGAGGTAGGTACAGTTAAAAGCAATTAGGATTTCTCCGATCTGTTTTCCTTCTCCATAGCTGATGTATGTTGCGCTAGAGCAGAGGTTTTCAGCTTTTTTCATGGCTACAGATTCCCTCAGAAATCTGAAGAAATCTAAGTGCCCTCTCCTAGAAAAATGTCTTTAAATTAATTTGGAGAAATTGTTGCAGTTTATTTCACTGAAATCTAATCACCTTCACATAGAATTGTGTCATGGATAGTAATATTTACGGTAGTATTTTCTGTAACTGTTTAGTCATTTTCAAAGTAATCATGCTCTTCATTGACCAAAGGTTAAGAACCCTTGCTTTAAAGTGACCTGCTTCAACGTCTTTACATTGTTTTGACAACTACCTTGCCTGCAACCCATTTTGAACGGATTTAATGAATATTGACATTAGAAGCAGTGTTGCTAGTGACGCTGAGGTTTTGTTTTTTCTTCCGCTTTACCTGACTAGTTTGGAAGAACAGAAGTAATCGAGAACACCTTGAACCCTGATTTTGTGCGGAAGTTTGTTTTGGACTTCTTCTTTGAAGAGAAGCAAAATCTGCGTTTTGATGTGTAAGTATGAAAGCATCAGTGATATCACAGGTATATTTCTTCATTTTTTTTTTTTTCTAGGGTGATGATATTTACTTCTGGTGAAGGGCTTAGGCTTTTCAACATCTTCGGAAAACATCTCCAACATTCTGAAAAGGATGACTCAGGAACTTCTTCACGCATGTCTTGATATAAAAGTTACCAATACTCAAAGGTCCTTCAGCAAGACTTTGTCTAGCCTCCATCCAGTTGAGGTCAGCTCTTCATAAAAACAACTAAAACTACTGTTTCCACCACAGGTGAAAAGTACATCTACATGTCTTGTGAAGAATGTTTCATTATCAGAAGCCTGGAACACAAATACTCATATTGCTTATCCCTTTCGCAGTTATTAGTAGGACATTAAGGTACAAAAAATGGGGGGCGTGGTGGTGCAGCAGGTCCAGCCAGTGCCCGCTGTGTGGTGGGTCTGGGGTTCGAGTCCTGCTTGGGGTGCCCAATGACGGACTGGCGTCCTGTTCTGGGAGTGTCCCTTTGGCCTTGCACCCTGTGTTGCCGGGTAAGGCTCTGGCTTGCCGCGACCCCTCCTGGGACAAGTAGTTTCATGTTGATGATGTATTAAGGTAGAAATACCAGGTATGTCTGATTGTCAGCAGCTACAAATTTGCAAGGTGTACAAGCTGTAAGGGCAAGCTGAGAGGCCCAAATAAGGCCTTATGTGTATATGGAAAGTGAATCACTTTTGTTGGTCTTTTAAATTGCAGAAAAAAAAAAAACACACACAGTCTGAAACCGCTGGTCATAAGCGGGGTTGTGGCAATCCGTCACAAGGCACCCCAAGCAGGCCTCGAACCTCTGGCCTGCCAGAGAGCAGGACCCGGCAATGTCTGGCTGGATTTCTTGCTTTTGTATGAATGTCTCTCTCTCTCCCTGTAAGGTTGTTTTTGCATTTATCTTCTCCCTGAATTCCTACAGGTACAATGTGGATTCCAGAAGTTCAAATATTTCAAAACACGTAAGCTCTGTTGTCTTTTTCTTCCCATTTGTGAGCATGACGTTTTGTGTTTTTACACTGCGTATTCAAACTAGCCCCAGCTGTTGCAGAGCATTTTGGATCTCCCCAGTGCCGCTGGCCTTCTCAGGTGCTACACTGGCTTGTGAAATACCATTGTCTCCTAACTGGTAATAAAAATTATTTTAGGGACTACAGAATTAAGTTCATTCATCTCCCTCAATTTCCCTGCCACAGTTTACCAGTCCAACAGTGGTATTAATGTGCTATCATTCTTTCAAAATGCTCTTTTTATTAGAAAACAGTAAAAGAAAGTACACAATATATGTACACATTTAATTATTAATTAGAACAGTATACAGTTATTGCCTTTTTATCCTTTCTAAGATTTCTTGTTAATACAGATTTTTTTTCTTCTCTCCTGCTGAACAAATATGGATGAGCAGAAGGTCTGTAAATGCATCCTTTCATAATGTGATTCAGTGACCTGTGATTCATCAGGGTTGAATGTGGAAAACTGTTTAACTGAAGAATACTTAGATGAAGATTAATTTTTTTCTTCCACAAGTGTGATTTCTTCCTGAACAAGTAAAGGACATTTTCAATATCTATCAGCAAGAGGAAATGAATTCTGTCTCAAATATTTCTTCAGTTTTCATATTAGGCAAAATAAAGATTATAGCCAGATCTTCCTAAAATTTGATGTAATGGTGCCCTTTTTATCATAAATACAGTTGAGGTGCTCTCTTGTCTAACTTCAAAGTCTGTTTTGGAATTGCAGCCTTTTGTGTTTTTCGTGGTATAGTCTGTTTCATAATTGTTATGCAGTTTTCGAAGTGTAACCAGTGTACTTCTAACATACAGTATGCATTCGTTTTTCTAGAATTTTTCCCAAATTGTACAGTGCTAAAAAAATCAAAGGTGTATGGAAGAGGTTTTGGTTTTGTGTGTCTGTTGTGTGTATTCTAAAAAAAAAACTCCCAAGCTTATATATGATATCCATATTAAACAAAGGGGGTTCTCTGTAGCCTTCATTAGAATGCTCAGCTCCACAGCAAGAAATTATGTTTTTAAATTAAGCTGAACCATATTTTGAAAAATATTAATTTTTTTGTTATCCTAGGACTTTCTGGGCCAGACATTTTGCACCTTGGGTGAAATCATCGGCTCCAAGGGAAGCCGGCTGGAGAAAACTCTCTCGTAGGTATCACTAGCATTTTTCAGGCAATTCACTTTTATTATTTTTTTATTTTTATTGATGGTGATGATGACAATAATAATTTACATTTTTGCCACAATGTCCTTCCAATTTCATCACAACTGAAACCAAACTCTTATTTGTGAAAAAATGGCAATCATACCAACTCAAAAGGCGTGAACGCAGGCACGCACCACCCTTGATCTGCAGTGTGATGTCTGCTTTTTTCCGCAGTAAAGGACACAGGCTTCACTGGATGATTCCAAGTTCTTGGACAAGAGTACTTTTAGACCAGCATAGCCCAGTTAGCCCAGTCGACCTAAGTTTTGTAACCATAGGTTACTAATGTTTCACCCAGTCATGGAATAATTCTTTTTCTCTGGATCTCCTTGCCACAAGATAGCTTATTCAGATCCACAGTGGAGATTTGAATCTGAGTTCCCTTTATAGCAGAGAGAACCACTTTGCTAAAGTAACAGACACAGCAGACCACCTATGGCCTACTGCTACTTTGTTACTCTGTAGCATAAATTCTGCATTAAAGTTGTTACACATTTTACTAAATGTTTTTATGTGAAAAATACTATTTTTTTTTTTATGTAAAACTCATTTTGTGAAGTCCTTCATTAAAGAGTTTTTCTGACGAGAGCAGTTGCTTTTTGAGATATCTAGGAGGTGATAGAAGATCAAAGATTAAGAGCTTCAGTTTTATATCATGCTTTTTTAATGTGAGTTAATAGACTGGAACTGATTCCACTAAATTAACTTTCACTGTGACAAAGCTTATTAAAATCGGTTAGTGCAAGTAAAAGATCAGTGACCAATGTTTATGAAAAATGAAAACACAAAATCAACAACTATTTTACAAAAATAAAAGCAGAGTAATGTTACAAATACCATATATAAGAATAAAGAAACTGCAATGCCTCTGAAGGAGAGACAATCAAGGGTGTTTGATGATAACAGTACTCATACTATGACATAACTTGGTAAACAAGTTTTTACCATTACAGAACAGTAAGCATATTTAAAATTGTGTAACTCTGTTAATCATCTATCTGAGTGATTTGAACATCACTTTGCTGCTGGTCTGTGGACTTTGAGAACTACTGCTTCATGTGGTGCATATTAATTTATCCTCCACTTTTATTTCATACTATTCAAATAAACAGCAATAGAAACACAGGAAATAAAGCATGTCTCTACAAGCGGTGGCATTTCTTGAAAATTATTTGTCTTGTAAGATGAGTTAGTATTAATAGGAACCTGGCATGTTCACAGTCAAATGTAACTTATGGCATTTGATTTTCTTGTTTAAAAGCTAATAAGGTACAGATTAGTGAACTCTAATGTCAGAATGTCATTTTAATTATGAGACAACTGCATATTTAGGTAAATAAAAATGTTTCTAGATTATCATTAGTAAAGGGTAAAGGGTTCTGTGGATAGTTCATCCACATCATTTTCCAAATATGTTTTCAAAGTTTCGATGTCAGAGATATAGAGACTTGAACTCACTTGTAACAATATCTAGAAGCTGACTAAAAACAAGAAAATATAATATATTTTATAATATATTCTTAACTGGCTGCCAAAGAGCTCTTAATACAGGTTAATGGATAAAATGCAAGTAGGCAAATGTGTTTTTTGCCTGTTATGAGTTTCTTGCTTCTACTTTACATTAAATGTTTCTTATTCAAATGATCTTTTATGATCAGAGATGGAATTAGGATTTTAAAGGTGGGAAGGGTGACACTGAGACTGTGGCCTCAGGATTGACAGTACCGTAAAGTTTTGGCTATAGGAAAGTTTGGGAAAGCACTGTTGCACTATCTCACTATTCCTTACATGTACTTTTAAGTCGTGAGGATTTTGTGTTGTTTAGTTTTAGTTAGTGGGTGTTTTGTTAACTGTGAAGTGTACTGCATGTGCAAGTACTAGTCTGAGTGCCTGCCGATTATTTTCTTTGCAGATTGTTACTGGATGAGGGAAAAAAAATCCCATGTCCTCCCTGGCGATCCTCTCTTGTTGAATATAAAAAAGATATAAAAGATTAAAAGATATAAACACCAGGTGTACAAAGGCTTACTACTGTAACTGTTTTTGTGCATGTACTGTTCAATGGCTATAGAACTGCTTGTTTTATCTTTCAGCTGGACTTACATCTGGCATCACTATCAAAAAATTGTCACCAAAACAATTAAGAAAATTTGGCACCAAAGAGAAAAAATTCTATATTTTGCAATATTTTGCTCTGCAGGCCCCATCGACTGGAATTGTCCACCACAGACCAAGGTTTGAACAAAAATTTGTAGAGTCTGCTTTTTTCTGTATTATTAGAGCAAGGTGATGCTTTCAGTTGTGTTCCTAAAATGGGTCACATGCAGCCCTAAAAAATCAGAATAGAATAAGGAATGTTCCTTTCACCTCACTGGTAGGTTACTATGGTAACTGAGGAAATGTGTTAGTCCTCTGCAATGGTGAAATTGTTACTGGTTGAATGTGATTCGTTTTAAAAAAATATTGATAGACACCCATATTTAACTGCTTCTTGCGTAGTACTCTGTTAGTGTTAAAAGAAGGAATCCTTTGGATTTTTTGCCTGAATCTTGTTCTGGGATTTTAGTATTCTGTTATGGATGCAAGTCTTCATTTGCTTTTTCCTCTGTCCTTTTTCTTCCCTCCTCGATATTGGAAAGGGCACTATTTCTCTGGCAAAAGTTTAAGGGTAGAAAAAAGGTGCTGGTGGGACTGCTTAGGGAGTAGTAATTATAGCCAGCTTCAGGTATTGGGGAAAATTGTCCACTGCTGTCAGAAAAATTTTGCTTTTGAAGGACTCACATTTGAATAATACTCCTGCTGTAGTACCAGTTGCAAGCTACTCTGAATTGCACCAGGAAAAAAATACCCAGCTCTATAAATTAGTTAATTAATGCCTTTGTAACTAATATTGTAAGTCACTTTAGAGAAAAGCATAAGCTAACGAACTGATAGTGGTATTCCGTTGTGTTGGTTTTTGTAGAGTGCTCATAGCAGAGTGACAGAACGGGGAACAAAACATAAAACCTACAGAATAATAAAAACAGATGAAACATGATAGCTACAGAACAGTAAATATCCTTGGCTGAATTGGTAGAGTAAGTTGGCTGACAGCTGAGGAGAGGAAAACACAAAAACTGCCATCCACAATGAAGGAGGTAGAAATAAAAATCTGTGTTGTCCAAGTACCAGTGAGTTCATTTCAGAGTAGCCTCACACACACTATTTGCATTTCAGCATTGCCAGTTCACATGAACTGCATGTCTTTGGAATGTGGGAGGAAACCAGAGTGCTTAGAGAAAACCCACACAGACAAAGAGAGGACATACAAATGCCACACAGAACGAGGCAGATTTGAACCTACACTCGAAACAGCCCAGGCACTGTGAGGTGGTAACAGAAGTCACTGCACCACCATACCGCCTGCTCTCTACATAGCAGCGAGATATGTATAAATACATATACTCTATGTTTTTTTAGAAGCCATTTTTTGTTTTACGGACCCCCATTGAATAAGGCATGATTGCTTAGATGAATTTTTTAATAACTGCTGTTGTATATAGCTGAAGTTCCCATCAGTAAATTACTGGAAACCATATTCACGATCTGCTTTATAAAACTGGCTAATGCTGTAAACTAGGGGTTAACAATACGTTGATCTTTCCCTGCAGAGAATATATGCTTTATTGCCATAAACTTGATCAGAGTTTCTTTGAAATACAGATCCAATTTAGAAGAAGGAGCAGGCAGATTTACTTAATGCATCTTACTGCATTTAATTTTTTTTCTTGCCTGACATTGTGAGAATCCTCTCATTTTATCTCTTGACATTTCATAAAATGTCTGGTACCATGTTGCCATGGAGAGGCCATGTTCCTGTGTGGGAGTGTGGTGGTGAAGTTAGGGCAATATTTATTGAAACGTGGGATATGCCATTCAGTGATACACCTGAGTGGTGAACAGAGTGTACACATTTTAGAAGTTAGCTGTGGGGGGCTCCATGTAAATACCTGTGTACAGTTATAGGGGTAAGAAGCTTGGAGAGGTTTATAGTGGTAAAGAGTCATTGCACATTGATTACTGGGACCTAGTTTCTTTTTGACATGTGTCCTTTGGGCTCAGTTATGGTAAATAGCAGTTATCACCTTGAGCACTTTCAGGGGTGTGCTTAAAAAGTCAGTTCACATTTACTGTGAATTTTAATCATTGGCTCAGTTCCTTAATTTGCGGAAGAAATATCAAATTTCAAAATGCATATTCTTGCTTACACTTTTTTGGTAAAAACTAAAAAAAAAATTTCACTTGAGCAAATTCATTTTATGTAAAATACAGTTATTTACATTTATTCATTTATCAGGTGCTTCTCTGTAAAGCAATGCACAATAATTAGGTAGTTCATTCATCCTCTTTTGGTCTCCCAATTTCACATATATATTCAGTAATCAATTGGCATTAATCAATGTTACGTGCATCGTGAACCATTGGTTGTCATCTTTGTCCATCATCATCAGTCCTTTTTTCATTTCCTCCATTTAGGGCCAGTCACCTCCAGGCTCTGCCATCTTGAAAATGCCACCACTTGCTGAGAAACCCACGCTTTTGTCTCATGGTTCTTGTGTTTGGCTTGTTGACTTTGTTGCTTTGTGTGTGTTTAGTCGTTCTTTCTTTGGTTTATTGTTATGATTAGTTGTCTATTGACTTTGTGTTGTTGTCTTGAGGAAAAAGCAGACAGGTAAACATGTCACGTGATCTACATCTCCAAGAGGTTAGATGTAGGTTTCAGCAGCCTGTCTAGGCACATTTGCCAAGAGGTGGCTGCCACTCCCTGAACTTTTGGATTTTGGTAGACAGAGTAGGTTAGTTAGGGTATCCTAGATGCTGAAGACCCATTTGATTTGTTTTGTTTCATAGCTAGGCTAGTCTACCAACTTGAGACAGTTTAGTTTGGTTTTCCTAAGTTCTTTTCTTTGGTACCCTCTTAGTTCCTTTTTCCCCTAGAAAGTGTGTTATGTGAATATTGCAAATAGTCAACAGAATATCTGCACCTATTAGCACAGTAAAAAGAACTTGCACTTAAGCTCTTCCTTGTTGTATGTGTGATTTTGTTGGCTTCTTGTTACCACTTGTCACCACTCACCTGATGTTATACACTAGTCACCCCTAGATGCCTGGGGTCATAATAATTAGTGATACCAATCATTATGAGTCGTAGTTTTCATATACACTCACACTCCAACATATGTTGATTCAAGGTAGTAGAATTTGATTTTATGAGGAATTTCACTCAAGATCCCTGCTGCGGCTCACAAGATGAGATGCAACAGACTCAGGAATATACCAGTATAACTGAACCACAAGTAACACACAATGATACAAGTCCTTTTTGTGATTTCCTGCCCCATATAGAAATCTCACTATGCACGGTGAGGTGAAGTTGGAATAAAGACCACTAAAAACATTAGAGAACAAGTAAACTCACCCAACTACGTGCATCTTTTTATTTTCAATAATTCCGAAGTAAGCTTAACTTTAATGTTGCTTCATATACTGTAAATAAAGATAATAATATAAACCGGCATAGAGTCCACAGTGTATCCTGTCTCATACCCAATGTTTCTAGGTTAGAGGAACAGTGAGACATGACATTGTATGCGACCATTCTGTTTTGATGAAAATGCAATAAACAAGTTTTGCAGCAAAATAAGTCCTTGGGAGAACATGTTAAATTGATAGATTTTAACGCATTATCCTAAAGGTTTCTGTCTTGGATACAATTTGGTTTATTAAGCATACTTGATATTCTTTGATCATCCGTCTGTATTTTAGACTGTATCACCAGTCTAACCTCCTCACTTTTAGATACCTAAGTGAGAAAAACCTCCAGTAGATGTTTTTAGGTTTTTTGTGCAATGACTTGAATTCTCTCAGCTTTAGGATTTTGTATGAATTTGGGGTTAAAAGGTCCTCTCCTATGAGCCGGTTGAAAGAGATTGCATCTGTGCTTTATATGAGCTACAGACAAATAATGTTGTGCATTTATGGCAGTAGCAGAAATTGGAGTTGTTTTTGCTTGTGAAGAAAAAATGTTCCACAATTATGTGTGGCTGCTTCTGATTACATACAAAAGCTTAACTGCTTCATTGCTATTATTCCATCCAGAATTCTAGCAAGTTCTTTCAAACTTAGTTCCTAACTGGGTGTGTGTATATTTTCCTATGAATTCATTCTAATTGCTTTATTGTTCATATTATTTGTGAATTATGGTTACTATATATTTGAGCATATCCTCAAAATTCATGATTTCAATGCAATATGAATAAACAGGAAAGCAGCTGCAGTTACTACATGTACTTTTTCATTGTTTAAAAATGTCAAGTACCAAAATAATACCAATGGCTAATTATAGGAGGTGGTTGGAGTAAAAGCTTGCATACAAATGGATTTACAAGTTTTTAGCTCCCTAGTTATATGGTCTAGTTTCAGAAAATTTTGCTTAATCTGTAATACATTATGCTATAAAGAACACACACACACACATTTTCTGAACTGCTTGTCCCATACGGGGTCGCGGGGAACCGGAGCCAACCCGGTAACACAGGGCGTAAGGCCGGAGGGGGAGGGGACACACCCGGGACGGGACGCCAGTCCGTCGCAAGGCACCCCAAGCGGGACTCGAACCCCAAACCCACTGGAGAGCAGGACCCGGTCAAACCCACTGCACCACTGCGCCCCTCGCTATGAAGAACACATTTAGTTTAAAAAAAAATGCACTTGCACACCTAGAATGGCAAATGGCAATTTACCGCTTAAAACCCTGTAACATCTCCGTGTCAGACTGAGCTTTCGGAGCTGTCATGCTCAATAATAGTATAAGGAATCAGTTAAAAGCTGATATTAGTTCTTACTGCTACTCCTAAGTAAACTGAATGCTCGAGAGCATACTAGATGGGCAGATTGAAAACTACGTGAATGCAGAGCTGGAGTATTTTAAAGGCATTTTGAACCTGATAAATATTTTTTACAAGAGCAATTCAGGTTAAGTACCTTGCTCACATGTAGTTCTCATTTGATTGTAAGGCTTTGTTATGTTACCTGCATCCCAACTTGTACATGATCCTGTAAATTGACTAAAAATTAAATTGGCTAATGTGACCTAAATGCGAACCCTGTTTTGAAAACGTGGGATAGAATACTAAGCAGGTCACACCCCGACCAGGATGCCAGCCCATCACAGGTGGTCCTCGCTCACACATTTACACTCTTTAAAATTTATTGGTCTATTTCTTAGACTTGGTCTAAATTCAAACAGCAAAGTAGAATGAGGACTCCACTCTGCATTCATACATTCTGAGAGTTGTTTTACTAGCTTAATATTTGTTTACATTATTTACTGTTTGCTGTTGCCTACAGTTAGAGTGGTCAGCTAATAAGTAATGGGTGAGGTTGCACATGTGCTTGACTGCGCTACTCCTGCACATGAGTGCATTGAACTAAGAAGGAAATTGCAGGTAAGAGGAGCGATCAGCTCCTTGATTCAGGGCACAGATTTTATAGGTCACTGCTTGGCTATGTCCTCAGTGAGTATGTTAAAACCAGACTAATCGCAAAAACCGCTGTCTTCGATTCGTATTTCTAAGAGAACACCTTTAAAGTAGTTTGTTAGACTCAAGCGCTGCATAATGAAACACTGGTGCTTTACTTCTGCTAATACTTGCAGAATTCTGAAATGAGATAAAGGCTTAATGCCTTCAAGAAAACAAAATCCCTCCCAATATTTATGCTTCTTATTCATCAAACCTGGGAAATAGAATCCGGGGACAAAAGAGCTGCACCCCCTATCAACAGATGTCACATCCATTATTTATTTAGTTCCTTCATGATAATTCCCTGTATATGTGTATCAGAGGGGTTAATCCCTGTGTTGAGAGTGGCTGGAGAGGGGAAGGAGTCCTGTAGCTTTGACATTTGCATGAAGATTGAAAATTTCTTTCTCCTTTCCTAATCCTTAGTCTGCTGGAGCAGTGCATATTAGTGGTTTTATATGGTTTTGGTGGTCCTTTGGTGTAACTCCAGGAAATTTATTTTCGTTTGAAGCTGGACTGCAACACACATATTTTGACCCCATGAAGGGTCAGAGATATAGTCCTCCATCAGAATCCATTAGCCATCTGGGCATTCTACTGACAGGCCTCTAAGAGTCTCCTGACAACCAAATCTGCTTTTTCGGCTGCAGGAAAGGTAAAGATACAGATCTGTGTGCTGTTGTGTGAAAGCAAATTATATTGCATTTAAATGTTTCCCTTCTGGCAGCAGTGATTACAGTGACACACTTCCACAGTGAAATTCCTTATTTCCGCCTTGTGTAAACTTTGCTCCTGTGCTTCATCCTAGACTGTTGTTTCTCCATTTTCTCCGTGAAAAAGGGGCATTTTCAAAGAATGTTTTTTTTTAAATTCTTGATCTCACCGTGTCCCTACAGACAGTACGTACGGTACCCATGGACTTCCTTCAAGTTTCAGTTTAAACAGCAAAAGCTGCTGTAAACAACCTTAAATTTGAAGGCTCTTTTTCAGGACTTAATGAATCCTCCTCATCAAATCTTAACACAGCTTCTCACATCTCATTGATTTGATCTAGCAAAATGTGAGCCACTGATATATTTAATTAGATTCTGGCCAATTTTCTTAAGAGAGTACTTTGAATAGAGTCAGAGACTGTGTTATACATTGTGCTTTTTAATGGTTTTAGTAGTCTTTAATAAAATTTAATTTGATTCCTTACTAGCCTTGGAGGTAAGATTCACGGATCCAGAAGAAATAACTGATGTTATACTCTACTGTCACATCAAGTCTATACTATTGTAATGTCCTACAATTACTTCCTGACACAATTTGTCAGGAACTTTATGATGCCAATATACTAATGCCTGTTTATCAAATGAAACCATAAATAATTTCTATGATGATAATGTGTCACAGCAGTTGCATGGGAGAGAAGTTCCTGTTCAGACTGTGACATAACTTGTTCCTGTGAGCTTTTAGGGGTGGTCTCAGTTTTTCAAAGGTCAAAGTGGATCCTTCATTCCTTCCTCATGTCTTAATGAGACTGTTTGGTATTTAGATGAAGCAGTCTTCGTTCTCCTCGTCTCTAGCTCTTGATTAAATATTGAGGAAGAGTACCTCATTGGCAGTGCTTTTCATGAATATTCAGATGTTTTCTTCTCTTACCTCTCTCAAAGTTTTATAACACATTTTGATGACTCACTACCATAAAGAAAATAGAAACAAACATACAGTAATACCTGTTAGTTTACATATACAGTTGCAGTTTTGGTTAAAGAATCGCATACAAGCAAATGCTTTTCCTTTGCCTCTTTGCGTTAACATCGCTTGCAGGCTTTTTTCTATACACAGGAAATACTGGAAAATACACTACTTGCTAAATAATGTACACAGCACCTGGCCATGTTCTCTCTCTTATATATATTATATACATATATTCATGAATAACATGAATTCATGAACTGAAAGCCCAAGTCAGTATTACAGTATAAATTGGAATGGGCAGGTTGACCACTGTGGATCTGATGAGGTGGGTTCTGCCTAACAGAAGCTAGGTCCTAATAACCCCTCTGCAGGACACTTGGGTAGGGGGTCCAATGTTAAAAGACTAGAAGCACCCAGTGACCCAGGCTGTATCACTTACGATGTGTCTAGGGGCATTGCAAGAGCTGTGCAATAAAAATATATGTAAAATATATGTGGCTGGGGAATTGGATGCGGAGATATGTTTTTTTTTTTTAACCATTTCCTTTCTGTCCTGCTTTTTTTTTCTTTAATGTAGTTGTTCACAGTAGGAGTGGAGGTGGGAATTTGTGTTTGACTGTGATAGTACAACATTTTCTGAGCACCCTTTATGACAGGATTCCTTGGGTCTGGAGTTAAGGCCTTGACCAACAGAAAATTCTTAAATTCGGGTTGCATTTGTAACTGCATCTCTGAAAGCTTATCAAATATAGGTTTATTGTACATTTACTTTTTGGTATCAAGTATAAATTGTGACTTCTCATAGGTCACAAGTGTTTTTGCATACACGCATTTTGATTAAATATGACTTTTGCAATGAATCTTGAACAGATGTCTAACGGTCACTAATATTATTTTAAGTTCACAGTGGACTGTAAAAATTCACATTGAATGACTTTCCTGTGATTGTAGAAGAAAGTAAAGAAAATCATGCTGGTTAATGGGTAACCTGTTACAGTCGTATAACTGAGTGATAGGGGTCTTTTTATTTGAAGTCACAGTACATCCTTTTCTTTGTAAAATCATTTTACTCTATATAAATAACATCCTTTTCAACTTCCTACTTTCAGTGGCATTCCTGGAAAGAAGTGCGGGAGCATTATCTTCACTGCCGAGGAGCTCAGCAACTGTCGGGTTAGTAGCCAGTTCTCTTTATTTTATGTCCATTTCAAAGGTACTCAGAGGTGTGCATATGCCAACACACATGCTGCACATGTTGAGCAGTAGCTCACCTAGGAAAGCTGTTTGAAATAGATGGCAAGAATCAGACATTTATCAACCAAACATTGCACTCAGCCTCGTGTTTCAGAATTGCCTCTGTCCCTCTATATTGTCACATCCAGGATTCTTTCTTCCATCATCCATTGCTTGGCAGAAAGTGCGTCATAAATATGATCATCTTTCTAGTTTAAGTCACAGTTAATGGGATTTTTTTTCTTCTTGGCTAGATATGAATTATCATAATATTTTGTCCACATAAAAACATTCCACCAGAGTGGCAAGCCTGTAATTAACCATTGAAAAATGAGAAACTCTGGTCAGTCTGAACTGCATATTGTTTTTTCACTTATTCCAGCAAAGTAGAGCTCTATTCAGCCTGGACTACTTCAGATCAGTTTATATCCCCAGCCACTCTATAGTCTCTGGTCTTTGGAGGTCTCCACAGTATATTTCTTCTGCTGTCACTGGCTTTTTAATGGTTTTGAACGCATTACACTGAAGTTATGATGCACTGATATACTGTGCAACTTGTTTCTTCTAGAAACTAAGAAATCTTTTGTTTCCTAGGACCAGTTATGTTATTAGCAAGCAAATTTTTTTAGAGTCTGTGCTTAAGTAGACTAAATTGTCAGAAGTGAGACAGTGAGGTGAAGGCCAGAAAAACACTTGTTCTGCTTATTACGGCTTTATTGTAATTGCTTTTCGCTTGGCTTCTTCAGGACCTTGCTACAATGCAGCTGTGTGCCAACAAGCTCGACAAGAAAGACTTCTTTGGAAAATCAGACCCCTTCCTGGTGTTCTACCGCAGCAATGAGGATGGAACGTGGGTGCAAATAAGGAAGCAGATTATTTATTCGGAAATGACTTTTCTGCTTAAACTGTGAATTCTGTCTTCCAGCTACATTGCATCTTCTCATCTTCCTATTGTTTTCTGTGTTCTATCCAAGCTCTGTTTTCTCCCTATCTGTTCTCTGTGCTCTAGACTGGTTCTTGTCTGCCACATATTTCAGGTTCACCATCTGTCACAAGACAGAGGTAGTAAAGAACACATTAAATCCTGTGTGGCAGAGCTTCACAATCCCAGTCCGGGCACTGTGTAATGGTGACTATGACAGGTGAGTTAGACCTAACCCAGGGCAGAGACACAGTCTGACCTTGGTGATGATGGTAATAGACACCTTGACTGGCTCCAGCTAGCCATCCCCTTTCAGGCACTTTTTTACCAGTAGACCCAAGCAATGAAACTATTTTTCCACATGGCTGGACTTTGCTGCTGATAACAGAGGAATGAAAACTACATTGTTCACTGATCAAAAGAAAGCCAGCAGCCAGGCTCATTGTTTCTGGGGTCAGTGTAGGTGTTAGTGAGATTAACAGTAACAGAAGACCAGAGATTGGTTTATCACCATCTCAGAGAGAATACTCATCTCAGTCCCTGAGCCAACTCTGTCTTCTTTACAACTATGCCAGTTTAGAATTTCTTTTTTTTTTTCCAGATGCCCATAAAAATAACTTTGCCATCTTTCAGCTAAATCACCCTTTAACTGTCTTTTCCTGCTCTTTTTTTTCATACTAGAACAGTCAAAGTTGATGTGTATGACTGGGACAGAGATGGAAGGTAATTTTGAAAAATTTTACCACACCCTTTCATTTGTCACATAATTGCTACATGAACAGAGTACACTTCCTTGCACACTTTTTTATTTTGAACATTTTAGTGTCATGAGCTGGCAGGAGGTAGAATCATAAGAGTAGACGTAACTACAGTTGACACACATCTCAATGTGTGCGTCTGCCTTGGGCCCATTTATTTAGGAATTGAAGACCAGTTGAATCTAATGAGACCATTAAATGAGATAGTTGGTATGTGACTGACAAAACACTCACTGGAGGTACACTGATAGTGAACTGGTGACAGCTGGTAGTGTAGTGGTTAGAGCTGTTGCCTTTGGATCTAAAGGTTGCAGGTTTGATCCCTGCTGCTGGCTGTAATACCCTTGAGCAAGGTGCTTACCTTAAATTGCTCTAGTAAAGTTACCCAGCTGTATAAATGGGTAAATAATTCTAATCTTAGCATTGTAGGTTGCTTTAAAGAAAAGCATCAGCCAAATGAATAAATGTAAGATGAGATGACTTCTTCTTGGAAGATTGGGGTTTGATTGTGGTTATGTACTTCATTTTACATCTTTACTGCATTAAAATTTTACTAATTTTCATGTGTCCATTGCTGAATAACTCAAGCATTCAAGGGATTACTGCAGGAAGAATTACAGGCTAGAATTTGTCTCTTAGGTTTTTGTTATTGATGGTTTTCTATTAGGAGAATGACAATTTCATCCCATCATCAACTTCCTTTTACCACCGTACCATCTCATGCCATGTGCAAGAATTCGCCCAGGGTTGTGATGAGAAATAACCTTTAACATTTCTTTTTCCAGACTCAAGAAATATAAATATTTGAGGAAGAAAAGTAAAAAATTGCAAGTTTTCATGACACTGATATAGAATATAACTGATATAGCTGTTTGGAATGTAAGAGCTGCATGCTCCTATTTCACTGAATGTTGACAATGTATAAAAAAGGAGTGAGCAAGAGAGGGCATGGATGAAATATGGGTGTATTTAGAAAGTTCTAGAGGGTGAACATGTCTCTGAATGGTTGTAGTTCAATGAAGCTCTGCAGGTGTAATCTAGCACTTTTCCCTTTACAGCCATGACTTCATTGGAGAGTTCACCACCAGCTACAGAGAACTATCTCGAGGACAGAGCCAATTCAACGTCTATGAGGTGGGAAAAATTTAGGATAAAAATGTCATTGTTAGTTTTCACCAAATAATATTATCCTTTGTCAATGTGAAAATATTAATGAAATGCAAGTAGCAATGTCCTGCAGAGCAGCAACATCATATCTTAGGTCACATGAATTCATTGATGGGTTTTAGTAAGAATATCTTTGAAAGAGAACATTAAGTCTGCAATAATCAAATATTTAATAAGCTTGATTCTGTTTATATCAGTTATTAAAGTGCTGGTTAGGGGATATGATTTAGGGGATGATGGATGTTCTGAAAGTGGTGTAAACCTTTGTCATTTATTGATGGCCTGGTTCAAACCAGAGTAGTGGTGATACCTGGAATTCATGTGGGGAGGGCAAAGAGTAGCGGTTACAGCACAAAGCCCACTGGTTTGCCAATGGAAGAGAGCCAGTAACTTGCCCTGGTCCTTCAAGCAGGACAGGGGGATCATGTAGTCACCCAGGCCAAAAAGACAGTATACAATTAGGAAATGTTGGTTAAACTCAACATGCCCTATTCTTGAAGACAAAATGGAAGAATACAGACTAGTTGTATTTTCAAGCAAAGTTATACTGTCAGTTCTAATACAGTGTTTTAATTCAGTCACATTACAGTTTAAATTTTAATTTGCCTCTGTAATATTCATTCATTTCTACTTTTTGTATCATGTTAGGTCTTAAATCCGAAAAAGAAAGGCAAAAAAAAAAAGTACATAAATTCGGGGACAGTAAGTAATACTTTGATTTCTTACTGTCATATTTGTCATTTCAGTGATTTTTTTTAAAACAAGTATCTTCATTATTAAATGCTATGGTTTTCTGTCACATCTCTAGGTCACGCTTCTGTCCTTCAAAGTTGAGTCTGAATACACATTCGTGGATTTCATCCGAGGAGGGTGAGAGGCTAATCATGCTGATGTTTGCTGACAACCATGTAGTGCCATACAGAAACTATTATCTGACAAATCATCAGGCGCAGAAAAACTGAAATTTATGACATACTATGCTAGCTCCTCCAGCATAGCAGACAGCTCTCGCATTGAGTCTTTCTCACATTGTTTAGCCTGATTGCCATCCTCTGAGAAGATAGGCCTCCCCATGGCTGTGGATCTAGTGGTACCCCACCAGTTCCCTTCCCTCTCATTTAATACCTGATTAAGCTGGGACATTTTGAGTTTAATTGCAGCATCAGTGCAGTAATTAAATAGGCAAATCTTTCTGAAAAATAATGAATATCCCAAGGTACCTGACTGATTGTGTGCTTCCTAGAGAAAAACAACAAATTTTAAATGCAGATTAATTCAAATACATTAAAGGGATTAAAGCACGCTGTAAAATCTATTTTCCTCGAGAACACTGTCATCCAAAAAGGAGGATGATTTTTTTTCATCATCAAAAGTTTTTGCTATAACTATGTAACAATGGTTGTATTCCTCAAGGTTAGAGTCACCTGTTCATCCCAGTGGGTGATGACATTTCTGACACCAGTGTGAGGGAAAGGGGTGTGATTTTCTCAAGGCTTAAGAAAGTTGTCTGGAGGATAGGGTTGTATATCTTATGTGAAGCAAGGTTCACTACTCAATGCTCGGTTAGGAGGACACAATAGGGAGAAAAATTATACTGTTTTGAACAAAGTGATATGGGCAGTAATTACCTGTTTAGAGTTTGGTTGCTTGTGATTTGTAACATACAACTAGTAGTGTAAAAGTTCCTTATGCCTTTCTGGACAGTTCAAGCGCCGTGATTAGAAAGTGGCATAATTCTTTGTTTTTAAGAATTTAATTGTGTAATTGTTAAGACAAAGCATGAGTCATATTATAGAACACTTAAAGCATAAGCTTCCTTTCAAAATTATTACTGTAGTCTTGTGGGCGGAGTTTGTGAATCAGATTGTCACCAGTATTACAGTTTATACAATCCTACAGTTATACAGTGATTATTAATTTGCTATTAAAATCTAGTGTCTGTAATCATGTAAAGTATGACTGCATTCTCTGGCTTACCCAAGGATTCATATAATAATAAAAATCATTCCTTTGTCATACTCTCATTGCTATATAGTTGTAATGTACCATCTTGTAATCTCTCCCAGGACGCAACTTAACTTCACAGTAGCCATAGACTTTACAGCATCTAATGGTAGGTTTTCACGCCTTCTTCTATGTGTATTGTACTGTAATTTTAGAGTTTGTCTATGACATATTCTGCATTTATATTGGGAATATTTTAATCTATAATTAATATCAGAATGATTTAATTTGTCAATAAAATCCCCTTAAGCAGTTGTTTATATATGTGTGTGCGTGTGTATTCGGCTCCTTTCAGGTAACCCCTCCCAGCCAACCTCTCTACACTACATGAACCCATATCAACTAAATGCCTATGCCATGGCACTCAAGGCTGTAGGAGAGATCATCCAGGACTACGACAGCGACAAACTCTTCCCGGCTTACGGTTTCGGTGCCAAGCTACCACCAGACGGCAAGGTCTCTCATGCTTTTCCTTTGGTAGGTAGATCCATTTGTCCTGAAACTTTCACAGGAGGAGATACAGAGAGATTAAAGAGGTATACTAACAGATGCAGCGAGGTCATTGCAGTGTTTTCTGTTGGCTTCGAGGACATGAGCTGGTTACATTGTGTGCTATGTTATAAATTAGTAAGCAACTAAAAACTGGATGAATGCTGAATAACCCCTACTATCTGGTGGTCCTAAAATAACCTCCTGTGCCTTGGGGACATGGGGGGTGCTCAGTTGGTAAAAAAGAAAATGCAAAAAGTGACAAGGATGGTCATTTGGGTAGATTGCTACAGGGAGATGAAAAAAGTAAAAAATAAATTTTATTTTCACACTGAACAAAAATACATTTTATAGAAAATTGTTAATGTACTGCTATAGATATAATGAAAATATTGCAAACTCTAAGATATAAATCTTAGAATAAATCTGCTTTATAAACAGATGATCTTATAGATAAGAGGGTAGTATACAGTTAAATAGTGCATTATTCAGTGATATGCAGTGATTTTAAAGTCAAACCCAGAAGTTTACCGTCCAGCCAAAAGAACAGGGTAAAATGGATTTGAAGCAAATAGTGGATTAGAGGGGAGTAAGAGTTTATTTGGAAAGCTGAATTTGAAGATTAAGAATTGTATCTGGGAGTGAGGTGGAGGTGATTCAATGTGAGAGCACTGGTCAGGCCTAGCAGATTGAGTGGCTGGGGCAAGTGATGGTTGCTGCTCATTAACAATACTGAAACACGTAAGTGAAGTAAAAGGGAACCTTCCAGAACTTGTAGGTTACTTTGGCCTCCAATACTGGTGTTACAGTTTTTTTAAAAGAGTAACGCTGGTTCTATTGTTTTAATTTAAATTTACCATACATGGTGGTTGCAGGTATGTGTTCCTTGCATATTTTGTTCCAGTCATGCACAACAAATCCTAGTTTAACTAATCAATTACCTCTCTTTTGCCTAGAGGTGAGCTTATTGGTTATGTCATGTGCTGTGCATGTTCTAAGCAAAGACCTGTAGGTCTCTTGTTGACCAGAATCATGAATGAGGAACTATTGTGTTGAAGAAATGTTTCTTTTTAGCATTTCATTTCACCATTTCACTTGTCATCCTGAATACTAAAATGAATATTAAAGTTTTTAACCATGGCCAATTTCTAGAGGAGAATGTGGATAGAAACTGAATGAGTCTTTAATAGATTTATATAAGAGATTTCTTTTTTTTTCAGTTGGCATGTGTTTGTTGCAGAAAACATATTTTTGTTAATGTAGTACCAAAACAAACAAATCTTTTCCTATAAGCATTTACAGTATTTCTGTGTGTATCTTTGTGTAACCTTGATGCTTCTGCCACTTGACTTTAGAATAATAACACGTGAAAAGGTGTGAATACAAACTACAGTAGGGAATAAAGTGGTGCACTAGGACTGAGAAAGGAGAGACAAGGAGGAGCTCTGTGGGTCTACATGTGCATGCATGTAAAACGCAGAACTGCATTTTCATACATCCGTCCTTGTCTTAGTAGTTCTCTAAAACGGTTTCACACATGGATTCATACGTGTACTTGAGTACCAGGTATTGCTTCAGGCAGTCGGGTTAATTTCACTCATCTCAAACCGTCACAAGCTAATTTGTTCCAGTTTTTGTCTATTCCACGTGCCAAAAGGGCAAGAAGGAAGTACGCCTAAGACATAACATTTGTGCCTCTTTTACATTTTAAATGTTATTTATAATTCTCTTTGCTTTTGAGCCTCAGACTTTGTTAAGCCCTCCATAACTGAGTTGAGCTTCTGTTGGTTCCTGTTGTTTTGTTTCATTATGAGTATCAGCTGAAGACAACCTATGAGATCCTTCCTCTCTGTAGCAGGAGTGGTGAAGTCATTTGGTCCATAAAGAGGTCAAACGATAGATCACATCCGAAACGTTTAATCACCTGGTGGATTTGCGTATAAATTATACACCCGATTTCTCTTGATCCGTCACTGTCTTTTATCTTTGCGTTCTCCAGTACGGCAGATGTTACTTCATAAACTTTTTCAATTACGGGCTGCCTTGGCGTGACAAAGCTGAGACACTGTTATGCAAAGTCAGTTTTAATTAGTCAGAATCATTACCTGGTGGCTGCTGTCTCAAAGTTTGGATTCCTTTCTTACAGAATATAGTGCTGCATCAAACTTTATATTTTGTCGCAGTGCAGCCAGCTTTTCACTTCTTGCATTGGATGAACTTACTGATGACCACTATGTAAACATGATGTTTAACGTGATGCTTTTTTGCTTTTTTTCTACAGAATTTAAACATGGAGAACCCGAACTGTAGAGGAATTGATGGGGTTTTAGAGGCCTATTTCCGGAGTCTCCGAGAAGTGACACTCTATGGGCCGACTAACTTTGCCCCTGTCATCAACCAAGTGGCACGGTAAGAGGATATTATCTGTGACAGAATGAAGGAGGAGTCGTGGAAGCTACAAGAGCTGGCTTCTCATTCTTTACACTCTTTCCCCCAAATGTCCTAAATAAATAGTTGCACTAATATTGCAATCAAAACTTAGACATTTCTAGAAGGAAGTCCGTTTCGATTTTGAATGCAAATATACATGTAAACACACACACATCACAAACACGCAGATAGGAGCTGATTCCATTGCCCTCAAGCCCTGTTTGTGTCTGAGATAGTTTGTCCCGCTGGACAGGCATATACTCTATATCCTTGTCTCCACTGCTAAGCTCTGTTTCCTCTCAGCTTGATTTATATTCATCCTTAAAGGTTCCTGTTTCACCACAGTGACTCTTTCTGTCATCTGTGTATATTGGGTGAGATGGAGACCCCCCCCTCAGTTTGCATTATTAGAACAGGATGGAAAGCCTTGTGATTTTGGAGACTTAATTTCCAAGAAATTTCTGGGAATACAGAGAAAATGTAATAAGTGTCTTGCTGTTTGAATTTGTAGTCTTAAGATTTACTGTTTTGTTATCAGGTATACAGGGTTGTCTGGTATTACCATTCCAGTTTTTGGTGTTCTGCTGACCCACGGTATAATTGAAATATCACTATTTTCATTGGTGGTATATATAGTTGAGTTGTAATACTGAGTGTATGAGTTATACACTGTTATAATGATGTCTCCTCAAGCTGATCTTTGCTGCGTATCCAAATGCCACATATTGTATCCATGATCTTTGGAACTGCATAAGTGGTTTTAGGGTGAAAGAGTCCTGTCATGACAGCAGAACAAGATAATCACTTATTGGTCAGCCCTGCTATACCTCCTATTCTTGTGACCATGTTAAGCCAAGAACGCACTGCTGAACTGAATTCTTGAATTTACCATGTTTAGGATATAAAGCATTCCATCAACAGTGCTAACACTTTTCAGTCAGCAATGTAAAGGAGGCATAAAGTGATGTAAGGTAAACTTCTGTATATTTTTTTTAATTTTTGGCTTTACATTTATTTATTTAGAGGACAGTTTTCTCCAAAGCAACTTCCAATGAACTCTATGTAGTGTTATGAGCCCACACACCTTATTCACCAAGGTGACTTACACTGCTAGATACACCACTTACAATGGGTCACTCATCCATACAATCAGTGGAACACACTCTGTCACTCACACATTATGGGAGAACTTGAAGAGTATGTCTTTGGAGTGTGGGAGGAAACCAGAGCACTGTGGACACAGGGAGGGGAGAACATGCAAACTCCACACAGACTGAGCAGGATTGAACCCATGTCCTCTTGCACCACCCAGGTGCTGTAAGACAGCAGCACTACTCGCTGTGCCACCCAAGTGCATGGAGACAAGTGACATAACAAGTACTTTAAGCATAAATGTGCTTCAGCTGTGCTCTGTACCATTGCTATCTTTCGCAGCTAATCATGACATGTGTCTGACAGCAAATGAATTGGGGAAAGGTGCATTTTGCTAAAATGACCTCTCCATATTCAGCCTCACATTGTTAAAATGTTTTTAACAAGGGCCCTTGGCTGAGTCTGGCTCTGTCCTGCTGTTCCTTGCTGCCAGGAGGAAAACCAGTGCAGATGCAACCCAAGAAAACAAGTCTCTGATTTTAGGAACTCTTTCAATTTCAACTTCATTTTATTAAATTTCATGGTAATCTGTCGAAAATAAAGATGTTTTAGGAATTATAATTTAAAACTTATTTAAGGAATTCAAAAAAAGATGTAAACTAAACAGAAATAAATCACCCTTCACTGGCTTAGCAGCAGTGTATTTATAAATAGGCACACAACTGTACAATAACAAAAAAAAAAAAAATAGAACACTGATTAATTTTATTATAGCACATTTATGAAGGTGTGATAAATTTTGCTCTGGGAAAGGTTTTAGAACACCACAGCCCTAATCGACCAAGCAGTTTCTGTCAGAGAATAAACAGATTCGGTAAATCTTTTCATAGCCTCATTTGAACGGAGTGGAATACACTTAACTCTCGTGCTGCCTTTAAAAAACGGACAAGGGAGAGAGCACTTTTACTTGGAAATGTGAGAACATTTCTGCTCCTTGTCTCAGACAGCATTCTGAGTGGGACTCTGTTTCTGTGGATGTGTTAACACGTGGATTAATTTGGCATTAACAACTACCGTCGCAGTACCTTCTAATTTAATACGCGATGAAATCGTAAGAGGGCCAGAGAGCAGTGCGCTTTGTATTGAACTCAACCATGCTACATGCAGACTTTATAGTAAACACCAGCAATCCTTTCCATTGCAACCTCTCACACTGTGAGCACTGAATATGCAAATGTAACAGCTGAGACAAGCCAGATGAACATCTACGTTTTTTCAAACCAATTTCCTTGGTAATTTTCTTCATTTTCATTTTAGAAAAGAACATTGGTGGTAAAAATTGGTTGTTATTTGTACCTTAGCTGGTTTTCACACTTTATTCTAGCACAGTTTATTTATTTCGGCCCGTTTGTGATGAGTGTGTGGGCGCAGGTGTGTGGTGATGCGGCGGGCTTGGCCGGGTCCTGCTCTCTGGCGGGTCTGGGGTTCGAGGCCCGCTTGGGGTGCCTTGCGACTGACTGGCGTCCCGTCCTGCGTGTGTCCTCTCCCCCTCCGGCCTTGCGCCCTGTGTTGACGGCTTGGGCTCCGGTTCACCGCGATCCCGCTCGGGACAAGCGGTTTCAGACAGCGTGTGTTTGTGTTTGTGTGATAAGGTACTTCAAACACACCCAACCCATGTTTTAGCCGGGGGTTGTTATGAGAACTTTTATTGCTCTAAAAGTGATACACCTTTTTGATAGCCTGCGATCGATTGGAAAAGCCATGCTAACGTGAATATTGCCACTTGGTCTGTTTTCTTTTGCAGAGTGGCGGCTGATGTGACTGATGGCTCTCAGTATTTTGTCCTGCTCATGATCACAGATGGAGTCATCTCAGATATGGTGCAGACTAAGGAGGCTGTGGTGAATGTAAGCGCCTGTTAGTTCTTAGTTGCTGCACATAGACAGATATCTGTTTTTGAGCCATTCAGTAGGCTTCTGTTGTGCATGGATTTAGCAGAACTAATTCTCTTGTATAAAGAGAACGGTGAAAATCCCCGAGCGAACTGACCTGTTGGTGTGCGTCTCCCTGCAGGCATCGGCCTTGCCCATGTCTATCATCATAGTAGGTGTAGGTCCTGCTGAGTTTGATGGTAAGTGTGTATCAACTGTTGTTTTTTTGACAGAAAAATATTTGAACAATAGTTCTGCGTTTCTTTTCATGTGACCGTAAGTAATGGCTCCAATGGAGTGAAAAGGGCTGCAGAAACATTCCCAATTCTCTGGCTCATCAGTACATGACACACCTTCTGCCCTTTGCCTTTACTATGTCCTGACAGAGGCTGAAACCTCTTGTTTTTTTCCCAATTCCATACCACCCTTTAGGGTACAGGATGTGTCAACTCCAACTGTGGTTTGTCTTCCAAGGTGGGACATGCTTAAAATGCTTAGCCATCGCCGTCCCAACAGAAGGAGTTGCTGTGTATGGCAAGGGAAGAGGAAGTGCAGAGGGCAAACATGATTTTTCTCCACTCACTACAACACAACACCATATAGTTAGATTTTATGTCCATGTGGGTCAGAAACTTGTGTCGTTTCTTTCATTTGGACACGCTGAAAATCCACCTTGACAATTTCGTTTTTAGGCTTGATCAAAATTGCATTGCCTGGGTCTCGGAAGAGCACTGCCTAAAAGCTCCCTAAAAGCTCTATGTTTTTTTAGTCCTCGTTTCTGTTTTTGCTTTTTGTCACCTTTTAATTTGTTTTTAATCTGGTTTCTGCCTGGTGCTGCTATTCTTGTTTTCATGGCCACATAAAATTAAGTGTATAGTGTGTACAGGCTCTGTGTCTACGAGAAATTCATAATTGAAAACATTCAAAATAATTTAATTTTAGTGTGAAATCCTCCTAACTTTATTTTAAACTTTAAAGTCTCTGAGTGTGAAAATGTGTTTTGTCAGAATTTTTTGCATTAGTGACACACAAGAGGAAAGGATAAGATTACTAATATTGTACATTTCAGAAAGGATTTAATGCAGCAGGCAAGTACGCCTTTGAAATCGACATCAGGATTGTGCAGATACTTCTGCAGCTATCCAATGTGTATTGTTCATTCTGCAGAGGGACCTGAAACCATAGTGGCCGCATTCCTGCTCTCTTCTGTCTTTCCTTAACCTTTAAATCTCCAAAGCAGCACACACCATGCAGGCTTAGCTGACCATAACTAAGAATTTTCAAGAATTTTCTTATTCTAAATGGTCAGTTTTAGCACTCAGACACATCCCATTTATGTATTTGTGAATGCTTGCATGCATGAAATCAACCTTATCTGAAATATTGACTGCTGTCTGTTCCTGCAGCAATGGAGGAGCTGGATGGCGATCATGTCCGTGTGTCCTTTAGGGGGCGCTTTGCAGAGAGGGACATAGTGCAGGTATTTTACAGTTTTTCTCTCTCAGACCACACTGACGTGGTGTTTCACAGGGAAAGTCAGTCATGAGATTAAAAGAACCTCTGCTCCTTCCTGTACTTTTTCCACTCTGTCCAAAATGCAGCTGTACTAAGTACTGTGATCCCTGTCCTACAGTTTGTCCCATTTCGTGACTACATTGACCGGGCAGGGAACCAGGTCTTGAGCATGGCAAGGCTCGCCAAGGATGTGTTGGCAGAAATTCCCGAGCAGCTCCTGTCTTTTATGAAGACCCGGGGAGTGGTGCCCCGGCCTGCCCTGACTGCGTCCAAAGCCCCTGTGTCATGTGTGCAGCCCTGAAGGACACAAGCAGGTGTCGCTGCACTCTTTGCCAATTATGTCATCCAACTACCCACATTACCATTGTGAACCATCAGTACTGTGTTACCACAGTGAAATCTTTTAGCCCTGGGGCTTGGTGGCAGCTTGAACTTAATTATCTGAACTTTAGGCTACCTTTTCAAGATTGCACTGCAACACCATGATGAAAAAACTCCAAGATTGCCAGTGTGTTTGTACTCACACATTGACTTGCACCCCATACAGTGTTCAGAAATCAAGGACATAAAAATTTTCTTCTATAACCTCTGATCCTAAAAATGCATGAAAACAAAAACTTCCCTTGTCTTCTTGGCCATTATCAGTCACAGCAGTAACTAGCCTTTGTAAACAATGTCTAGTCCTTTTGATGCCCCTGCTGATCACACTCATGCATTGTGCGGACATTTCACATGTACAAAAGCGATGTTTTATTTGACGAGCGCAAAAATGAGCGAGTGCCCTTATCGCTTCATAAAAAACAATGAAACACACTTTAAAGATACTGAGTGTGTTGGTCTTCTTAGTTCCTGTGCAGAGATTTCAGAATGTAGATTTTGTGGCACTCAAGAAAGGGAAATGGGATGGGGGAGGAAGCGCACCCTGAGCATGGTGCCAGCAGTGGGATGTTCATTAGTGTCATTATCCCCCGCGCGGCACGGCGAGAACCAAGCACGATTTGGTCCCCCACTGAAACACAAATACCTGCTACTGTGAGTCCCCCCGCAGAGCACGTTCTAGATGACTGAGCCAGGTGGAGGAGGGCAGAGTACATGGATGCAGAGTATTTCCCTGGAGTAAACTGAGTGCGAACAAGATATGAGGAACTGTATCTCCTTCAATGCATTGTTGTGCTCCTCTCACTCTAGGTTTAGGGGTAAATCTTCAGTGTAACCTTCAGCTAATGCTCCCAAAAACTCAATGGGAAAAAAAGCTATTTGAGTCCCTTCTGAAAATTATTTCCCATTGTATTATTATTATTTACTGTATTATTTCCCTTTTCTCTCTATCTCTCTCGCTATATACATGCAAATAAAATATATATATACATTCATATATGATCATACTATATACAGCATACTGTATATGCATCTAATAGTGTACATTTATTATTTCAGTTTTTATTTTTTGTGATCAGTTACAACAATTAATTTTGAGGATATAGCTCAGAGCCTCATGAAATGAATTTTCCAAAATTGTACATACTGTTTATGATTAAAATTGTAGTGTGCTTTTCTGTTTTATGTTCTCTTTTTTATTTACTGCATCACATCTCTTTCTTTCTTACTATATTAAAAACCCAGTGTTAGGACGTTTTAAAATGTGTACAGTCCTGATGTTTTTATGGCTTTAATTACCTGAAATCATTTATCAGGTTCCCAGTTTAATACCTGCTTCAGTATCTATTTGATGAGTAATTCTTGCAGTGGGAAATGCGTAGGATTTTATAAAGGCTTCACTGCCCCCTACAGCACACATATCATAATCTGAAAGGGTCTTGAGGCTCATATCACAAGCCTTCTTTTACATAGCAATGAATTCACAGTGTTTTCAAGGTCTCTCTTATAGAGCACAGGAGAAATTATGCAGTAGCAAATGTGCTTTTATTCAAAATTATTCAATAAGATTGGTTATGTGTTTCTGTAAAGCTGTATTTAAAACTTGTACTCTAGAAAATTAATAAAATGTGGTTGTACAGCGCTATTTATTTTTAAAGAAATGGAAGCATTACCTAAATGAAATTGTTTTATTTATAAGCAGACACAACTTTTCTTGATTTTGTTTGTATTTAATATATTTTTTGTTTGTTTTAATATTGCCAGCTATGTGTTCTGCCTCTCCATCACCTGCCGTAATGCTTAATCAGTTATTTCTGTCAATCACTGGAAACAACAGAATTATCTGTAATGGTTTCAATGCTTTCCTCTTTCCTTACCCTTTGTACCCTTTACTGGTTGGTATGTCCATATATTGCTCTACTGTTTTTTTCCCTTCTCTTAGTCATTTCATGAAAGTTTGGGGCAAAATTTGTGGTAAAAACACCATGACAAGTGATTTTCAAATGTTGACAGCTGATGGGAATAGTCTACCAGTGATGCCCTGAACTGTTTATCTACACAAAGTTTGTGTTTGTAACACAGAAACCAGGAAACCATGTGCATCATAAGGCAGCTACTTTCACTAGGTCTGTATTAAAAGTAAAACTGGATAGCGAATTTGTGGCCTTATTTTTCTTTACACTTTTAGGGATTTGATTGTTGAATTATGTGTGTTGGTGTGGGTAGAGAAGCTGGGCGTGATGATTTAGGGATATAGAGCAGTTCTGTTTAATGTGTTGATTTGAGAACTAGAAGCATTTGTGTTGTGCGCAATTAAATGCATTATGTTCATTGTTGAGTCCTCAGGCCAGGTTATGTAGGATGATTAAGACTGTTTGCATGCATACGCAAATGAAGACACTCTTAGATTCTTGTGATGACTTCTATAATCCATGAAATACCATCCAAATCTGTGTAACTGATCTGTAAAGAGCTTTATAAGTAATACCACTCAAAGTTTTATTTGCAAAGTTACTGTTCCTGACCATTCATGGCACCTTATTCCACCTTAGTAGATACAGTATATGACAGTAAGATAATGGAATGTAGTTTGCTACTTACAGTATTTCTTAAAAGTCTACACCATATCTATAATTTATAGTAAGACATACCAGAGACAGTTTTACATTCTGGATATGCACTCTGTGGTAATATTACATGCATAAGTGTGGTAATCTTTATGTCTTATCCTCACTATGTAGTAAATAGCTTGGACACAACATTATAAAGTGGCGTTGTGTCCTAAAGAACTTGGTACTTGGTAGATAATCACTTTTCAGGTGTAGAGGACATGCAAATGTAGCTGTCTTGGTGAAAAAGGTAATTTAATAACTGAAAAATGTACAGTACACTTGTAATGGTTGCTTAGTGTTTTCGAGGGAGTTGTTTTTCAAACATGTTTGTGTCGGAACATCAAAACGTTTTAATATATAGAAAATTTATTCAGCATATGATTTTCTATGACTATGTATGTAGTCAGGTGGTCAGTTACTTCATTGTTTGAACATATTTTTCTTATGTCATTTACGAATTTCTCTCATTTAATCACTCTGCACCAACTTGTGAGAATATCCAACAATGGTCAAACATTGCATAAAATTAGTTGTGTTAGATTAATACTGCATTTTATACTCATGCTTTGTTTGTGCCTTTTGTCATTTTATTTTTGACATCTGTGTCAAGTTTATGAGCGGGTTTACATTTGTGGAAGTATCATGGAAGAGTGCTTAAATGGCTTGCGGTTACAAATTGCTCCTTTCTTGTATGAATGTAAACATATCAGACAATATTACAATATTAAAGCACTTTAAACTAAATGACTGGGCTGAAGTGTCTTCCTTGTGTGAAGTTAGTCGGCAGTAACTGGGTTCCATCAAACACCACGAGTGTGAGCGCAGTTACATCTGACATTACGCTATTATTGATTCACTGAATAAAAAAAACAAATCACTGCATAATCGTTAAGACTGTGCAAATCCTTCTAATTCAGTGATAACATATATTATAATTCAAAGCGCTTCAGCGCTCCTGAAGAGAAAATTAACACGAATAAATGGGACTCGTTTCAATCCGTTCCGTGTCGCAGTCCCAGGCCACAGTTTATCTCCTACCACAAGGGGGCGCGGCTTCCCGGATCTTATTACACATTTGTGAAGGGCGGGCCTTTTATGTGCCGCTGCTACAGGGATACCAAGATGGAAATTCAGGGGCTTTCTAGAGCCCAAAACACACAGCAGCAACATGGCGTCTCCTGTCGGCGGGACCTGTCCCGAGCTGGAGCGCGGATAGACGCGCCGCGTCGCGCCGTTTCCAGCCAGCTCGGGCTCGGCGATTATTTGGACGCGCACGATCTGGAGAGTGACAACAACAACAACCGGCCTGGGACGTCTCCGTTTCTGCTGGAGGAAAATGGCAGCGGTGCTGGTGGTGGTGTTCCTGCGCTCGACAACCCCAAGCAGCAAGAGGATCCCCGCAGCAGCCCCGCCGCGCGGCAGGCGCGAGCACAAAGCGCGAGCGCGGGGCTCTGTAACGTAGGCGGCACGTCGGCGACGACAGCGCCTGGGAAGGAGCCCTCGCCGCGACCGGACTGCCCGGGTCCGGGAGCAGCAGCCGCGGGGAGGAAGTTCACCTTTGACAACGCCGCCGGGGACAGTCACAGTCACGGTGCCGCGTTGCAAATGGCGCTTCCTGTCGATGTGCTTCAGCAGCAGGGCCCCTTGTTGCAGCCGACGCAGCCCCGAGCTCCGGTTTCAGCGCTGCAGCGTCCGGCGGCTGCGCCCTCCTCCGCCCCCGACGCTAGCAAAAGCGACCTGGGCGCCTCCGGCACGCACCGGAAAGACGAGCAGTTTTACGTGGTTTTCAGCGTCGCGCACGAGGGCAATGGGTCCGGCGAGGCAGACTCGCGACGAGCCGCGTCCCGCGCCAGAGAGGGCGACACGGCCGCCGCCCAGGAGGAGGAGGAGGAGCCCCCCCGCAGCAGCAGCAGCAGGCAGGACGCGCTGATGGAAGTGCAGAGCGGTTCCGGCCTCTCTGCCCCCGAGGAGGAAAACGTGTCCCAGCATTTGGCGGGAAGAGTCCTCAGGAAGCCTTGTCCCGCGCGCGGTGCGACGACAGGTGACCGTGCTGCTGAGCTCAGGCTGGCGGTGGGGCCGGGAGACCGCGGTAAGAACGCGGTCACGGTGGGCACGCCTGGCGGAGGGGAGCGGCATCACCCCCAGCAGCCGTCTCCCGGCGAGGCGGACGCAATGGAGCACGCGCCCGCCGGCTCCGCCCTCAAGAGCCGAGGAGCCGCCGCGATGACCCACGGCGCCTCTTTTCCCGAAGCTGTTCAGCTGAGCGACGCTACCGGCTCCGCTTACCTTCCGGAGCTGAACGTGTCCGCTGTGTCGACCGGGGCCTGCGGGCCTTCGAACGCTTCGCCCTCGGATGAGACCTTCTCCGGGACCATCATGATCAATAACCAGAGCATCGTGGTGACCATTGAAAACGGGGTGCTGACGTTGCTCGCCCCACAGGATGGTCACAGCCAGAAAGAGGATGCCGCCGGCAGCTTGTTCAGCTTGAAGGAACAGCTAGGGGTGAAGGATCACCAGGATATCGTGTTGATCAATTACGACAGTACCGCCAAGTCCTTTGGAAAGAATGGAAATGTGGCTGTAGGCGCCGTCCAGTATGAGGAGCCCAGAGCCTGTTTGTCGGTGAATGATTCAGGGCTGACTCTAGAAGAAGATTGTACCTTCTCAGATCCAGGCTCCGTCCTGGATTCGTGTGCCTCGGCTAAGGACGGGACATTTTGTTCTTTAACAGAAGGAGAGATGGTGGACCCTGGTTCAAAGGTTGGGTCCCACGACAGGTTGATAACGTGCGATGGCGAAGACCTTCCGTCCAGTAAGCTCTCAGGGTGTGTAGGAATGATGTCCAGGAAAGGAGCCTTGGTAACGTACCGCTGCCCGCAGTCAGACTGCAGCAAGACCTTTGACACCAAGCACAAGCTGAAGATACACCTCCTTTCTCACACAGAAGACCAAAGGCCGTTCAAGTGCCCGGTAGAGGGCTGCGGCTGGTCCTTCACGACATCCTACAAACTCAAGCGTCACCTGCAGTCCCACGACAAGGTGCGGCCGTTCACTTGCGAGTGGGAGAACTGCGGCCGCAAGTTCACCACGGTGTACAACCTGAAAGCGCACATCAAAGCGCATGACCAGGAGAACACGTTCGTGTGCGAGATCTGCAGTGAGCGCTTTCGAAGCGCCACCAGGCTGGGCAACCACCAGCGCACCCACTTCGAACCCGAAAGACCCCACAAGTGTGAATTCCCAGGTAGCGCATCGAGGGTATTTCATCTTGCTCTTAGTGCTGATGTTTATGGTATCGTTGGTTCGTACAAACCGCCAGCTTGATCTCTGTGAGGACTCCCGTGTCGTCTGTTTGAAAAACGTGCCTACAAATGCTGTTGAAGTAACACGTTCTCTGGGCAGCGCGTGGCGTAGTCGTTAGAGCATTCGCCTTGCGTTGAAGGTACCGGGTTTGGGTCTTCCTACTGTTGACGAAGGTAGTGACCCCGAATGTAAAAATTAACCCTGTATTAAGGCTGTAAATCACTTTCAAGAAAAGTCAGCTAAATGAATGAACAGATATATTTTTAATGCGTTACCAAGTTCAGCCACATGGAAAGCATCAGCTTTGTAGGTGTACATGTCATACTGCAGTTGGTGTCCTCATCTTTGATTTGACAGTGTTTTGTTAGCAATTTCTGGTAGTTAATGCAGTAAGATATAACCTGTGATAATAGTGCTCTGAGCCATTTAACCCACTGAGAGTGCTTGGCTCTTGTTCTCCCAGGCTGTGAGAAGACCTTCATCACCTTCAGCGCTCTGTTCTCCCACAATCGCACGCACTTCCGAGAGATCGGCCAGTTCACCTGCAGTTACCCCGGCTGCGACAAGCGCTACGACAAAGCCTGTCGCCTAAAGATCCACCTGCGCAGCCACACAGGTACCCAGAAACTTCCCGTGAAATCCTCCTTTGGGGCAGTTAGGGAATTCATAAAGCAAAAACTGCCATTTGACAAAGCAGAACTCATAATGTACACACATTATGTGCAACGAATTCCAAAAGAGTTGGGGACAGTATGGAAAATGCTTATAACAAAAAGTAGTGATTTGTAAATTGACCTGTATTCAAACTAAAGCAGTATAAATACAAGGGATTTCATGTTTTGCTGAATCAAATGTGTTGTTTTTTGAAGATACACGTTTATTCTGAAATTGATGCCTGCAACACGTTGGGGACAGGCATAGCTTAAAACTAATAACGATGTGACAAGTTGAAATAACAAGGTGGTGTGAATGGTGTGAAACAGGTGAGGCAATTGTGTTGCAATATATAAGGAGCCTTCAAGAGCAAGGATGGATTGAGGCTTGACCATTAACAGGTGCGTCAGCGAATAATCCAGCACTTCGAAAACAACGTTCTCCAAAGACACATCGGTAGGTTTTTGGGCATTTCACCGTCTACGGTGCACAATATCGTGAAAAGATTCACGTAATCTGGTGAAATCTTGGTGCATAAAGAGGATGGCTGAAAACCACTTCTGAGTGCGTGTGATCTCCGATCCCTCACGCGTCAGTCTTAAAAACCATCATGCGTCCAGTGGATATCAGGACATGGGCTTGGGAATACTGCGGTAAAGCTTTGTCAGCCAACACCACTTGCCGCTGCATCCACAGGTGCAGGTGAAGGCTTTACTATGCAGAGCAGAAGCCGTACATCAACACGGTCCAGAAACACCGCTGACTTCTCTGAGCTCGGTCTCATCTGAGATGGACAGTAGCACAGTGGAATTCTGTTTTGCGGTCCAATGAGTCAACATTTCAAATATTTTTTTGGGAAAAAACAGCCATTGTGTTCTCTGGGCCGAAGAGGAAAAGGACATCCAACCTGTTATTAGCATCATGTTCAAAATTCAGCGTCTGTCATGGTATGGAGGTGTGATAGTGCCCATGGTATGAGTAACTTGCACATCTGAGGGCACCATTTAATGCAGAAGGATATGTACAAATTTTGGAGCAACATACGTTGCCACCCAGACACTGTCTTTTCCAGGGACGTCCTTGCGTTTTCCAGCAGAACGACTCCAAACCACATTCTGCGCGGATTACAAGTACATGGCTGCACGAACAGAGAGTGCTGGTACTAGATCGACCTGCCTGCATTCCCAACCTGTGTCTGATTGAGAATGTGTGGGACGTTATGAAAGTGCAGATAATGTCAAGGAAGACACCATACAGTTGCGCAGCTGAAGACCTCTGTAATGGATGAATGAGGAAAATTCCACTTGCTAAACTTAACCAGCTGGTGTCTTCTGTGGCTAAATGCTTGATAAGTCTCATTAAAAGACACGGTGATGTTAGCGCGTTAAACACTTGACCGTCCCAAATTTTATGGAATGCGTTGCAGTCATCAATTTCAGAATAAACGTGCATCTCTGCGTAAACAATTCAGTTGATGTGGTAAAACATGAAATACCTTGTCTTATACAAACTGTCTGAACACAAGTCAAAGTAAATGTACAAATCACTTTTTGTTTTTATTAGCACTTTCCATACTGTTCCAACTTCTTTAGAATTGGGGTTGTGGCTTAAATTTCAGTGCATGAGTGGCAAGAAATGTCACTGGTAATGTAGCAAAGGTTCTATGATGGACCATGATTCTAGAGCTCAAGACAATATGCTTCTTCCCAGCAGTATGTAATGGTGACATGTTTTCGTTCGCTCTCTTGCAGGTGAACGGCCATTTGTGTGCGACTCGGAGGGCTGCGGGTGGTCCTTCACCAGCATGTCCAAGCTTCTCAGACACAAAAGGTATGGAAGCGGGACCGCTGTAATGTTGCCTTAACGCTTTGTTGTCGTTTGTGTATTTCGTGGTTTTGAAGTCCGTTCCTAATGGAATGCGCAGGTTTGTTGGATTGAAGAGAGTAGTGATAGATGTGGAAACTGCCACACCTGTGATGCGATGCCTTAACAAAAATTGTCTGTCATCTGTGGGGAATAGCAGATCAGAGGAGCACTGATACTGGCTGCTCTGCTTGCCTTCACTCGTGGAACTGTCCTGCTTTTGCGTTTCAGGAAGCACGATGATGATCGGCGCTTCACCTGTCCGGAGGAAGGGTGCGGCAAGTCATTCACGAGGGCCGAACACCTGAAGGGCCACAGCATTACACACTTGGGCACCAAGCCTTTTGAGTGCCATGTGGAAGGTGAGCCTGACTCTTTCCTCACACAGTCAAAAACTCATTTGATGTGTGTGTGTGTTTGGGTCACCTCAGAGCTTTGAATTATATACAGCTCTTAGGCGTCTCTCTTGGGGTGATGTTCATGTCGGAGTTAGCGGAAAGAACGGGCTTTCATCTGCTCTCCGTGGCTCTATTCACAGGCTGCTCTGCCAAGTTCTCGGCACGCAGCAGTCTGTACATCCACTCCAAGAAGCACCAGCAGGATGGCGCGTCGCTACGCACACGCTGCCCTGTCGCCAACTGTAGCAAACACTTTTCCTCCCGGGGTAGCCTGAAGAGCCACATGCTGAAACACCATAATATCAGCCCCGGTCAGTCGCCTCCTGTGTTTGCCACCGTTGATCTCCTCAGTCGGGGTCGTTTTGTCTGCCGTCGTTTCGTTTAGTTTTTGTTTTCCTGTCTTCCGTGAGCTACGTTTCTGTGATATGTTTTGGAGCTTTGCTTAAACCTGTATTTGGTTATTGACATGTCGGATTTCTTGATGCTATTGTTTTACTTTTGTATTGACATTTGAACCCCTGTTGTACAGTGTTTGTCATTTAGAGATTGCATTAGGCTTTATATTGTACATCTTGAATTGCACCCGGACGCATCAGTGGCGTGACTTGGGTCACTAGGTATTTCAGATCTTGCAGCAACAAACACTTTCAACCAGGTGACCCAAGCATGGTTGATCAGATAACACCCTGCTCCTGAGTTGCTCTTCCTTGAGCTCAGGAACACATCTTGCTCATGTGATGTGACTGTGTGTTTTGTCCATTCACAGACTTGCTCAGTCAGTTGGAGATGACCACTTCTCTCACCCCGAGCAGTGAGCTCACAAGCACAGGCCCAACCGCTGGGGACATGGACCTCGGTTCGCTCTTCTCTAGTGTCCCAGGAGGAGGTGCTGGTGTGACTGTAGGGCCAGGGACTGTGGCTGCACCAAGCTTGACTATGGACATGTCGCTGGTCAGCTCTGGTATCTTGACCATTGATGCAGCCTCAGTGGGGACTACCCTTGGAGCTGCTGGGGGGGGCTTGGCCCAAGCAGTGGACCCTCTGATATTGGCAGCAGGGGCTGAAGTAGGACCCCCAGGCTTTGACGGTGGGCCTGCTGGAGTGCTCCCCCAGGGAACCCTGAACTTGGATGATGTCCAGACTGTGAATCCAGAGGCCCTCGGCTCCCTAGCTGCATTGGCTTTGCGAGCTCCTGCTGGGTCAGACCACCTTCACACTCTCAGCTCCTCTAGTGTACTGACTGCAGAACCCCCAGCCTCACTCACTCCCTCCAGCAGCCTTGCAGCCACCCCTGGCACGGAATTGCTTTCACCACCCTCCAAACCAGACAGGGGGAGTGGCAATGGCCCCCTTCTGGGCAGCACAGGTGTGTTGGGGCAGCAAGAGGGCAGCAAGGTGGTAACCCAGTTTGTGTTTCCTGGTCATGCTGGTAGCTTCAGCGCACAGAAGGATGCGGAACTCAATGCAGCTCCAGCCTGTTCCTTCTTGGTGAGTCAGGAATATTGCCTTGGGTAGTTCCTGCTTATAGTCCCCTTTAACATGGCTGAGCCTTTTTGTTTGTTGAGGGGGAAACCCACATCTTTTTGCCAACCTGTGGTCTGTAAGTTAATGGATGAGCTATTTTTTTCCGTTTTCAGGAGAGTGGGGGGTCAGCTCGGACTGACTACAGAGCTATCCAGCTGGCCAAGAAGAAGAAGCAGAAAGGCCCAGGAGGTGGTCCTGGTAATCACTGCAATTTGTCTGTTCTGTAAACTACATAGATTTTTTTTGTGTGGTGAATGTAAGATGCCTTAAATTAAAATCGTAGCAACAAGATAATGCTAAAAAAAATTTAATTTTGCAGGCCAAAGTCTGGGGCAGAGGAAGAGCAAGAGTGCAAAAGGTGCTTCTGTTTCAGCAGCTGGGGTTGCTGCAGGTGGCCGTTTCACCGACAGTGTGACCTCAGCTAGCGGGGAACTGACTCTCCGAGACCCTGTCACTGGGACACAGTATGTTCAGATACAGCTTCTACAGGTGAGCACTTCTTGAGGTTTGGTAGGAGTTGTTAGTTACACGACAGAGGGTGGTCTTCAGGCAAAGTTCGGGGTGAATTGTTGGTACTCCGCTGACCCCTAACTTCTCTTTTATGCTGTCAGGATGACCCAGCCAGTGATGGGGAGCTGGCCTTCCAGCTCAGTTCTCAGACTTCAAGCTCCCACTCACAGCTTACTGTCGACCTGCCTGTCAACATCCTGCAGGTTAGGAGTTAATTTGTCCTTTCTGATCATTATATGCTATGTGCTGATGCATGTGAATGATGTCTAGTGCAGTACTGATTACAGTAATTGATGTAATGCTTTAGATTTTACAATGCTATGCTTTGTAAGCAGGTAACGTACAGATGCACTAAGGGCACTGAAGTGCTCTCGGGAGAGGGGTGCTGAAATTGTTCTTGCTCTTCTTTGCAGTGTGAATGTGTCCCAGCATTTGTATTGTAATATCTTCCCCTGTGCATCATCTGCAGTGTCTTTTTCTAGTCTCTGTCAACTTAATATTGTGTGCTTGTCTCTGAGTAGTTGGTCTCATGTTTGAGAGCAACGTTAGGAGTGTTTCTGATGTCCTCTGTGCAGGAACCCCCAGTCACAGCAGAGGATGATGCAGGATCAGATGCATCACAGTTCACTGGAAGCACCATTAACCTTCAGGACCTGGAGTGACTGAGGGAGTGAGTGTGTGTGTGTGTGTGTGTGTGTGTGTGTGTGTGGAGCAGTGCACAGAGCCAGCATGGACAGCTCACAGATAAGGACAATGCAGGAGGCTTTTCATGAACTCCACAGACATGAGGGACAGATGTTGGACAGAAGCCCACTGTCCAGTAATGTAAATGTGGAGATATTTGAGTGGCTTTTTGTAAAGTATATTTTCCAAGAGAATAAAATTTCTAAAATGACCGTTTTGATAAAGCTGGCATTTATATGAATTTATACCTAAGGGGATGGGTATATTGAAATCGGCAATCTTGCACCACAGAACAAAATTTTTGCCAGGGATTTTCTGATTTTTAGGGGGGAAAAAACTCATGTGCTTTTGATGTTCAAGAAATGCTGTGTTGTTTAAGAACACAGTTAATTTTTACCCATAACAATTTACCAATGCCAAAAAGAAAGCTCTCTAAATATTGGTAGATCAACAGTCAGCATTTCTACCCAGTTCTTGTAATGGTGTTCCAGAAGGGCATTTGAGTTTCTTCACCTTCCGATTCTGCTCTCTCAGATGTTTTTGAGTTTTTTTTTTTTTGCCTTTGTCATGACATTTACTTGCATTAAAATTAATGGAAGAGATGGTGTTTGTTAATAATGGTTTTTATTTATTTTTCTATTGTGTGAATCCTTGTTTGGTTAATGAATTTTATTTTTGTCATGCTAAGATTAAAATCCATTTTATATGTTTGTGTAACTCATGTACTTTATTTATTAGGTTTGGTTTATGAAATGGAAAATCAAAGTATAACAGTTCTGAATAAACTCGGTGAGGCACAAGCGGGAGTTGTGGCTTTAGTTTTAATTATTTCTCTGTGATCTCAGCATCTAGGTATAAAACTGAGACCTGAGATGCACATGGGGACAATGTTTCAATGTCTGAAATAGATTTCCCAGCCTTTGCTTTTTTTGTGCTGTAGTTAAAACTGAAGTTGCTATTTCAAAAGGCTGTAAATTTTCCACAAGAAACATTTACTTTAAAAAAATTATTCAATTTCTGTACAAATAGCAGAAACGAGGTCCTTCGTATCACAGGGCAGCTCCTTGTCATGTACCCATCTATATTTCTGGGGAAGGATGCTGGAGCTTTCTTTGTATTTTTGTGCATGTTTTTGTAAAACAGATATTTATGTATTTGCAGAATATTTGCCAATAATGCAGAGGAATTTTCAGTCCAAAAAAAAAAAATAGCCAAGAGACATTAGTAAAACGCTGGGGGGTTGATCTGTTTATCTGCTCATGGTGAAGAAGTAGAGTTGTTCCTCTTTCTCTTGATCGGTGCTTTCAGTGTTCAGACTCTCCTTTGTTTTGGTTGCTGGTGGCTTTGACCTGTACATCAGCTTCTTTCCAGTCTAAAAAGACAGTATTATTAAAACATCCTTTAAGAATGAGACTTGCAGACCGACATTCCAAACACAGGAATAAAGGATAAATTAAGTTAAAGCAGCATAATGTTGGACGTGTTATAAGTTGGATAATGTTCCACTGTCAGTTAAAGCACACAAAATAGCTATTAGCAGGTGCTGCAGTTGTTATAGTAAACAGGGCTTACGTTGCTTCTCAAGTCCCTAAAAGTGCTGTTCTAGTGCTTTTTTTTTATTTTTAATGTTAAAGCATCAATATATTCTGATAACATTACACACTTGCCAGCCACTTTATTATGTACACCTGGACATTGACTCCTATGGCCCACCCTCCCCAGTTACTGAATCACATGGTTGTGGCTCAATACATACAGCATGCACAAAGCACTGAGAGGTCCACAGTTTGATGAGATGTGTGATCTAGGTGACTTTGAATGTGGTTTGAACAGTGGTGCCAGTTCCAGTGGTTCCAGCATCTCAGAAACAACCACACTCCTGAGATTTTTGCACAGTACAGTGTGGAGATGTTACAGCAAATGGTGTCATGGATAGCTATCTAGTCAGAGGCAGCCCTGAGGGTGGAGAAAGTGTCACTGATGAGACAGGTCAGAGGATTAAGGGCTGACTTATGCGAGGTAGCAGGTGGGCCACAGGTAAGCCAATAATGGCTTTGTAAACAAGTCTTGTGCAGATGGGTCTTTCAGAATGCTCAACTCATCAGATCTGGAAACCAATGGCTTACAGTAGTAGGAGACCATGCCAAGCTCAGGACAAGAAGATGAAGCTGCAGTCAACATGCTGTCACCGAAACTGAGTGACTGAAGAGTTGAAAAACATTGCTTGGTCTGTCCAGTGACTGTTACTGCTGTGATATGCTGATGTGAAGTTCAAAAACTGGAAGGAAAAGGAATCTGTGGACCCATCACACCAGTTTTGAACTTATCTACACAGTGCAGTGTGTGGGAATCTCTTGAATTTTTTTTTTTTTAAAAGGCTCTGCCTAAGCATCATTTGCATGCTACCAAGCACTAAAATGTTGTTGCTGACCCTCATGCATCCCTTCATGGCCAGCGTACCCTTTCTCAGACTGATACATCCAGCACAAACCAATCTCCCGTCACAAAGCACAATATAATCTTGGGATGATTTTTTTTTTTCTAACAGGAGAATACCTTTTCTGTACTCCAATGGCCTGCAGAGTACCAACCTCTCAACAGATGTGATGAGATACACATAAGTACAATGAACATGCCACCAAAAAAACTGCAGGAATTGTGTGAAGCTGTCAAGCCACCTTGGAAGGTGTGCAGCACCCTGTTGCTGAATTTGTGCTATTCTCAAGGCAAAAGGAGATGCCGTCCGGTACGAGCCAGGTGTACCTAATACAATGGCAGGTAAATGTTTAAAACTGATCTCTTAGGCTCCAGCCCACCCAGGTCCTCCACTGGACAAATAATTATTGTACAAGGAATTATGGATGGACTCTGTGCTACTATTGAGAGCTGTGTGTGTATGCGTGCGAATGATCCCTCACCGTCTTCTTAATGGCTGCTTGCGCTCTCTCGAGGGACTTGCGCAGGCGCTCTTCCTGGTGCTGTTTCTGCTGCAGAAGCTTCTCCTCCTTCAGCCTGAGGACACAGAACAGGTTGTCAATCAACCACTCCCATGACCAAGACCCATGATCAGCACACTCATAGATGGGCTCTTTTTAATATTGTCTTCTTTTGAGGCCTTACCCTTAAGAACCTATGCCATGTAACAACTCTTCTAAAGCTGTGTTTTTAGAAGTGGCTCAAGTTTGTGAAATATGTCTCCATGAATATTTCTAACAAATGTCCACATGGAGGAAGAGTAGCTCAGACCTGAGTCTCCTCTCCTTCTCCTTGGCCTGCTCAGCCAGCAGCACTCGGTCCCGTGGGATCAGCTCGACAGAATCCAAGAGCTCGCCGAGCCGCTGCTCAACAGCTGTCAACATCTGCACTGGGCTGAGGCTGACCTCGCTGTTCCCGGTACAAGTGCGGTACACTTCCTCCACCTTGCGCCCCAACAGGTCCAGCATGGCATCCTGTGACCAAAGTAGATGGAAGAAGGGCAGTTCTTGCATGCTTCCCATTCCAGGACTAGAGCAAATTCCAAAACACTGGTACCTTTTACAAGACAAAGCTATTGCTGGGCTTGTTCATCTCTAGTGTTGAAGATCACAGAAAGTGGGTGTCCCAGCATCCTGGCCTACCTGGTCCTCCGCAATATCCTTCCCACAGGAGAGCAGACGGACCTTGAGCTCCACCTCAGCTGCCCTCTTCTGCTCCTTCTCGATGGTCCGTGTCATGGTATCAATCTGCTGCATCAGCTGCTCAGTCTCCTGCTCCCTGCTTGGCCAAAAACCATGGAATATTCAAAAGCAGAAACTGGCGAAGTACAGCTTGATTGACCGGTGGGTGGTCACTTTGGTAAAAATCCATTTTAAGATGTATAAATGACCCTTGAGCAAGGTACTTACCCTAATTTGCTCCAATAAAATTACTCAGCTGTATAAATGGATAAATAGTTGTAAGTAGCTTAACATTGTAAGTGGCTTTGGAGAAAAGCGTCAGCTATGTGAAGAAACATAAACGTAGAACTCGCGACGGCTCCTGCAGCGCTCACATCTTTTTGCGTGTAGAGTTCATGGTGTGAGTGTACTCCTCCAGTGCCTCCTCGGTCTCTCGGGAGTTCTGGATCAGGCACAGGTTCTGCTCTTCCAGGTCGCTCAGCAGGTCCAGGAGCTGCTGAGGGTGTGTGAAGTACAGCTGCGGCTCCTCCTGCGCGGGGCGACAAAGAGGTTCCTGTTCCTCGTAAAGCAGCCGTAGCGCAAGCACGACGACACGCAGCTCGTCATGCGTCAGAGCTTCAGAGCTGAAGGACTACAAGCCTGACCTCATCGTTATCGGATGAGCTAGCATCTTCTGTCCGAGATTCTGCTCTCCTGGAAAAGGAAGGAAATGAAATGAATCGTATGATAGCAAAGCAACCTTGAGGTTCTCCTACACTCAGCTTTCCCTGCTGGTGGCTCATCTGACTGAGTGAGCGCTCTCGAAAAGAGTGTTTTCAGACATTCGTTGGAATTCAAGCATCAGTAGCAGGGGTTTCTGCACAGCCGACAGCAGAGGAGAGCAGCAGCGGGTCTTGTGTGTTGCTGGAGTGAAGGTCGCTGTAGAGCCACTCACGAGTCCTGGCTTCTCTGACTGGTGGCCTTCAGCCGGAGTGTGGACGGCGTCCTGGTGTCTCGCAGAGCTCGCAGAGCCCGCAGCTCTCTCCCCGCCCCGGAGGCCTTCCTCTCAGCTCCTGCGAGCGTTTCAGGAGGCGGGACTGGAAGTGCTGGTGTGACAAAGAGCAGAAGAACGCGCAACGCACTGCCAAGGAAAGCCAGTCTGAACAAGGAACAATACAGCTAAGTACGTGTTGCCTTCTTTTTATACGTCATGTTTCTTGAGTATTAAAATTAGAGTGTAAAGCAAAGAGAAACGGTACTTTTTCCTGGCTGCTCTCCCCTCTTCCCCTGGTCTTTGTCAGGGAGCTGAGGCTTCGCCCTCCTCTTCCGCCAAACCCGTTCTTTCTCCTGCCACTCCAGGGGTGACAGTTTGGTCAGAAAGTCTCTGTACATGGTATACTCTGCCAAGGTCTCCTCAAACTTGGAGATGTCACTGGTGGGTCAAAACACACACACACACACACACACACACACACAGGTATGCACGCCAGAGTGGATTAGCACGGAAAAAAGAAAAGACAGACCCTTTAGTGAGGAATACGGCTCTAGCTACGCTATTTGTCCTACCTAAAGGCACTTTTTAAGACGAATTAGAACTAAAACAGTTCTGTACTCAACCTGGATTGATGCTTGACTTCCTACAGATGTTCTGTTTTTTGAAACTGCTGTATTATTCAATTAATTTTCCCAATTAACCTACATGTCAATATCTTTGCAAAAAAAAAAAAAAAAGGCTAGACAACAGGACGTTGCACAACACAGAAATTCTTCGCACTGTACATAGTGAAGAGGACATGGAACACAGATCTGGAACACAGAGCTGGAACACTGCTTGGCGCAACAGTTGAAACCTGTCTTGGGTGCAGTACCTCTGCTCCTGAGACCACACTCCCTGTGCTGTTCCTTACATCTCAGGTTTTTTCTCATTATTTTTTGCTAGCCTGTGAGGTTCTCCTGGTCGAACTGAAAAACGTTACCAGTGATTTCAGAGGGTCTCTTTTACCTTTTGATGGCTGCAATTTTAGACATAATCTTCTTTATTTCCGACATTTTCTCCAGTTTCTCCCGCGTCTCTTGTTCAGCGCTGGGAATTTAAAATCGGCCAGGGAACAGAAAAGAATATTGACACGTGACTCTATTCATTGCGCAGCTTGCAGCGAAATATGAATATGCCTTTAAATATATGCGGACATCTGAAAATGCCCCCTTCCCATCCACCTTTGTTGAGTCAACTGGACCGCAGCATTCTCAGAAGGTGCTTATGTGACACGTGCTACTGCACCCGTGGCTGCAGACAAGTCGAAAACCCCACAGGTTATCCGCTACTTTCGAAAGGTGCCAAACCGAATGACAAGGTAGGATTCCTTCCTTGGCTGCAAACCAGCTCATCACAGTTAGTTGCTGTAGGAAACCCTACGGCTCTGTGCCGCGCTCTCCTGAACACAGGTCTCCGTACTACAGACCCATTTCTAAGCACAGCATATCCACGCCAGAGGATTTCGAGGGAGTATCGGCGCATCGCCGGAACGCAGCCCATTACTTTTTTACAGCCTCCACAGCGTTTCTGTCGTTCTCTTTCAGGAAGCTGTCGAACATCATGACATCTTCTTCCAGGAACTTCTCCGCATTCAGGAGTTTCTTTTCCTCTGCGGCAGCCACCTCCTCCAGATGACTGATCTCCCCTCGCTTCACGGCCAGGGAGTACTGCAAACGGTTGGAAAGAGGGGTCAGAGAGCAGAGGATCTCGGGATAGGAACTGCTGCAAGGGGTCAGAAGTAGGAAGCAACGCAGGGAGAGAAAATAACATAACCAAAACGTAACTGCACCGCCCAACACTTCAGACTGCTAGGTGTAAAGGAGAGGAGATAAAGAGAGCTGCTGGATCTACTTTTTTTTTATAAAGTTTAATGTTTCAGGTTTAAAAGATTTCTCCGTTTACTCCTCTGACTGACATGGCCTGGCTTGTCTCACACCGGTTAACCCCGTCAAGCCTTGATGCAGGAACAGAGGGATGAAATGTAATATGCATTGACATGTGCAAGTTATTCCAGGAGAATTATGATAATGATAATATTGGAGAGTGTTCATCTTCTTTACCTCCAGCAGGAACATTTCTCTTTTCTTGGCGATAAACTCACTAATGGTCTCTTTCTCAATGTTGTGATCTGTAGATAAAAAGAACTGTAGGTTAGAGAGCTGTCAGTGATCAGCTATTCAATAACATGTTTCTCCTATTTTAAAATTTGCCAATATGAGCCCTTGCATACAGAGGATGAGATATTGGAAGCTTTGAAAAAAGGGATGAGGAATATCACAGGACAGTGCTGTCCATGAGTACCTTTCAGCATGGCTATCTTCCCAATGTGGCTCTCCCTGAGCTCCTGAGCTTTCTTTTCAGCGCTGCTGCCCGACTCATCTTCATACTCCGCCAGGCGCAATTTCCGTCTCAGCTCCGCACGCTTGCAGTTCATCTTCCCGATGTAAGCGTGCTTCTCGTGGACTTTGAGATTCCGAAGCTGTTCTTGCTTCTGCAAATCGTTCACGCAGCAAAACACAGCGAAATCACGATGATGGCAATGATGGTCAGAGATCTTGGTAAAATGAAGATGCCTCTGCTCTTTAAAAAGGTCCTAACAGGAAGTCTTCAAGTTTGGTGGAGAGCAGCTTCGGTGTTTTACATTTATTTATTTAACAGACACTTTTGTCCAAAGCAACTCCCAATGAACTCTATGTAGTGTTACCAGCTCATAGACCTGACACATAGATTCACCAAACGACTTACACTGCTAGGTAAACTACTTACAAAGGGTCACTCAACCATAGATACATCAGTGGAACACACTCTCTCTGAGCGAACCTGAACAGCATGCCTTTGGACTGTGGGAGGAAACCAGAGCACCCGGAGGAAACCCACACAGACTGAGCAGGGATCGAACCCACATCCTCTCACACCACCCAGGCACTGTGAGACAGCAGTGCTACTCGCTGTGCCATCATGCTGCTGTTTTAATGGTGCACATTAACAAATACATGACTCCAAACATTATATCTAAGTTCAGGGTTGGTACCGGACCCCACCAAGCATTTTTCTGTTTCCTGCTCTGTTTGTGACTTTCATGCGTGGGGTATCGAGGTGCACTCAGGAATTAGAGGGTATCCAGGTTGGGAACACGAGAGTTCCACCGATGTCCCAGTGTTGTGGTCTCAGTGCTCTCTTTGGACTATAAGCTCCAGCATACGCTAGAGCATGACCCAGTCAACAAATACATCTCTGAGGCCATAATTCTCTTACAGAAAAAGGCAGCTTGTTCTCGTCAGATGAGGTAACGACTTCCTCACTTGAGCAAGTTTAATTCCTTCTAGTAGCTCTGGGCAGTGATGAAAGAAAACTGGTGGTAGAAGCAGCAGAAATTAAGTTCCTCAGTAGGGTTGCCAGGTTCACAGCCCAAGGTACCATGAGGAGCTTAACAAATCCGAATGCTTTCAAAGCCGACCTACCGTCCCTCCGTATAGAGAGGAGCACCTTGAGGTGGTTCCCCCAGGAAGTATACTAGCCGCAGCGATTCACATTCACCTTCTTTCTTTGCTCCTTTTCCTTGTTCCGGAGCAGGAAGATGTTACAGTTGGCAGGCACTTTGAAAGGGTTCCTCCCTCGCTGCAACACGTCGCTCCCAGCACCTGCTCAGAAGCAAACATGTACGACAACCTTCTCTTAACCTTGGCTGAAACATTGAACGCATTTGTCACAAAGCATGCAGTAAACAGATCCTTCGATAAAACAGCGAGTTGCCATTTTTTTAAAAACTTGTTGCCGTTTCTAGTAGTGCCGATTAGTTCAGTTGTTTTTATAAATGCGTTCGTCTTACTAGTTTTTAAATCCGCGCGTACTGCTCGCCAACAAACGAAACACTTCAGATTTGTAAACTTTGGTACAGACTATAGCATTTCATAAAATTTTAAGATTATAATTTCACATCAACATTTCAGTAGCAGGAAATATATATTTTTTTGTTGTCATTGGTCTGTTTGTGATTCCAGACAAGAGCTTCTTGGTGTAAAATATAATTGAAATATTGATACACTTGATCTTGTATTATTATACATGATTTTTATATTAATATACTTTATATATGAATACAAGGCCTAGATGGAACTTGGTGTACTAGTTCAGCATACTTCCAGCCTTATGTTACCCCAACAGCATGGTGCTAGCAGTGGTTTTGGTGTGAAATGTGTAGAAGGTACCACTTACCATGTGCTGCAGACTCTTCCTTTGCATCCTCTGACATCACTGGACCAGACCAGGACAGCAACGATTTAGTCTAAGGTATTACACAGTGAGTTTTCTTTTAGGATGCTTTCTATACTGTTTCTTTTTAGCAGTGCTTGCATATACTGGCACACCACATCTGTTTTAATCTGGCAGCCCCAGTAAGACTAGCCATGGTAACAGTGAGCCATCCAGCAGTCGGATGTAATTGATTTATTTCACGCTGTCAACCCACTTCATTGTCAGACTAAGCAAAAATAACGCGGAGAGGTATTTACATCTCTGCATAATCATTTATGACTTATCTTGCCTTTTAGGAGTTTCTCCATTTTCTTGATCCTAGTATATTATCATTAGTACATCATCGTAGTATCTGTGACTTTCCTTTCCTTTGTGAACTGTACACATATAAGGTGCCTTACCTATGCAAGATGTGTGTTACCCTCTCCAGGTACTTCGTGAAAGTCTCCCAGCGCCGTCTAGACCTTTTGATGCTGTGGAACTGTTCGGCGTCACGTCGGAATCTCGCTGCGGCTCGAAGAATTCCTTGTTTGGGTTCGGTTGCCGTGGCAACGTTTGCAGGACGGCCGCTAGATGGCGATGCGGCACAACGTAGTACGTGTGTGCAGCGCGGAGCTGTGGGTACGAATCGGCCGCGACTGCAACTAACGTAACTATTTGTAAATATACAGAAAGAAATATATTGCTTGTCTTGTATAGGCACTGCGCACTGTTTTTTTGATTGATTTATTTATTTATTTATTTATTTTTACAGATGTTCAATTGCTTTCAAGATGCTTACCGACTCAGTGCTCTTTACTATGCAAATACTACCACGTTTAAAAATGAAATGCACGTGTTAAACAACCTTCACACTTTTTTGTACTTATTTTATAGTTGTTAGCAGGGTGTTCTAATTGCCAGGAGAAAGGCAGCTGGCTGTTGCGCACGTTGTCACAGCAGATTACCTGTGCTATTAATGATAAATGTAATAAACATATGGGGGGTGCGGTGGCGCAGTGGGTTGGGCCGCAGTCCTGCTGTCCGGTGGGTCTGGGGTTCGAGTCCCGCTTGGGGTGCCTTGCGACGGACTGGCGTCCCGTCCTGGGTGTGTCCCCTCCCCCTCTGGCCTTACGCCCTGTGTTACCGGGTAGGCTCCGGTTCCCCGTGACCCCGTATGGGACTAGCGGTTCTGAAAATGTGTGTGTGTGTGTGTGTGTGTGTGTGTGTGTAATAAACATGTTTGTGGCTGATTTTGTGTTTCCAGCTTTATTGTTGGTCTTATTCTCTTAAGGGCTATTGCCTTACTTGTTCACATTTTCCCCTCTGGTGCTAATTGCTTGATTTGGTATAGAAGTTGAAGCTGTGGCTTTGGGGAAACGACGTGCCGTCTCCAGTCTTTCTCTCTTTGGAGCTGTCCAGCCAGCCTCAGGCACTGTGGACGTGTGCGTGCATGTGTGTGTGTGTGTGTGTGTGTGTGTGTGTGTGTGTGTGTGTGTGCGCGTGTGTGTGTGTGTCCCACCGTAGGGACGGTTGCTCCACTGCGTTGGCACTGTGTGCAGTCCATCTTGGCTAACAGTGTGATGGCAGTGAACTTGACCATGCATTTCAAAATCCAGAGTCTGACACCCGGGCCCTCGTTTCTATGGATACAAAAAGTGCTTGGATAATTCGTGCGCTTGGCTCTTTCAACATTCAGCGACATGAAATAAACCATTCACGTGACAAACACACTCTGTCCCTTGACTTCTTGTTCCAATGAGTGAGCAAGACAAGTAAGAGAGCGGTGCATCTGGACTTCCTTACACACTTTACTTACGGTACTTATGTGTACATGTTAAATCTACTCTTACTAAAGGTTCAAAAAGGCACTGAGGGCTTTCAATGGAAGAGTTGTTGTAGGAATTTGTTCTTTCTATAAATTTCATTATGGAACACTTAATTTAACAGGAGGCTCTTGGAGGAACTCATAATTCCGTGCAAAGGATCCAAAATCTTTATTTCAAGAGAAAGGTTTTACATACAAACTCAAATCAGCTTTCACAAAACATTCTTTCTTACCAGAAGCATTACATATTATAGTACTAGGTATATACCATAACTGGACAATGACAGATGAGAAAAATGCTTAACTCACTCCGTCAAATGAATGGTGAATGCTTTAATATTCTGAGTATCCTATTTGCTTAATAAGATAATTTACAGCTCACTGTGTAACGTAAACCATAACTTAATAATGCAGTTATTTGTGTGCTACGTTGAATTTGTGCTGCAACACAGTGCTCCAACTTGACTGTCATCAGCTGGTTGTTATCGTGCAACCTTGTAAGCACTATTTGGATCATATAGACACGTCTCTGTAAATTGCCATGAATGAAAGGATCAGGTACGCACATTTTTGGTTGATTATTCAGTCTGCCAGTATCCAGTTTTATGTATCTGGTCTGGTCTTATCGTTAATCGCTCTGGATTGTCATTTACACGGGCCGTGACATTCAGTCGTGCATGATGAACTAAGACCAAATTTGAAAACTGTGTCAAGCGGCTGTGTGAGAAAGGCTGTGAGCTGCACTGCATTGTGAGAAATGTGTTCCCATGTTCTCAGGCTTCATCTTATTCAGGCCAGTCTACAGCCATTACAACAGTAAGTTTATTTATGAAATCATTATTTTTCGTAAAAATTTCGTATATTCCAGGCCCTTCACCGATGAAATTTCTGCGAATAGTTTGTCGTTCCCATATAGACAGACACCGTGTGCTCTATTTGGGATCCTGACACCATCATCATCAACAGCAGCAGTGGGGGGACAAGAAGAATAAATACCTAAAACTATGGAAAAAACTAATCAAAGTAATTTCTGTATTTATTTGGAATGTGAAGAAGGAACAGGTTAAACGTAAAATGTAATAAAATAACTGAACATTTGCTATTTTGATGTTTAGATATATCCAGTATTTGAAACAGTGAACAGTTAAAGCAGTAATACATTCAAAAGAATAAAGCTATTTGATAGGTACTAAAACCTTATGTAACTTCTTAGAAAGGAAGGCACATTATGTGCTAATCAATTGCACAGGGACCTTTCGCTTGTTATGTGTGCTCCCTTCAGCTGTGTTAGGGTGGTAACTGAATACATAGACAGTGTAGTGGTCATAGCATAAGGCTGAGTTGGGGCCTACAAAATAATAACTCCCCAAACAAAGATTTGAAGGCTCATTCAAAAATTGTTCACCTTAATGAATAAGGTGTGTGGGCTGATAGCACTACTCAGAGTTCACTGGGAGTCGCTTTCGAAAAAAGCATCTGCTAAAAGAAGTAAATGAAAATGTAAATGTAAAAAGTAATATTATGGTTCCTTAAGTGCCCTTGAGTTGATGTTGACTTTTGATGACCACATATTGTGTGTTGTCTTCTGCCTGTGTAATTAGGCTGGAGAAGTTTGCTTTCTTTACTGAGTCCACGAGTCCAGTTGCCGGTTATCTTCTTCACATTTTTTAATCCAAGCACTGAACTTTTCCAGAAAATCCATTCTTCTTCTTCCTTTGTACACCCATTAAGAGGTCTGGTTTGATTTGATCCCAGGCTCATCTGTTTGCTTTCTTGGCTGTCCATGGAATCACCACCACAGTTAAAAGGGGTCCATTTCTGTCCTATTCTGCTTCTTCAGTGCCCAGCTTTCACACCCATATGGCTTGAATCCTTTGTTCTTCTGGATATGCTGACACATTTTTGCAGATCTTTCACCAAAGCTCTGCCAAGTGCCAGTCCTTGCGACCCAGTATCTCTTGACCGTTGGATGCCTTGTCGTTGATTATCGATTCCGAGAAACAAAAGTTTTCAATCCTTCTGCTTGTGTAATGGACTCATTGTATTTTTTCCTTTGCATGTATGAACATCTCGTAGAAATGCATCTGCTAAGTGGATAAATGTGAATTATTCTATGTCTTCACAATCAATCCCCCATCAACAGTTTACTGTGTGTCACTATCACCATGTTAGTTTTCTTCAAACCTAATTGTGCTTCCATTGTTTGGCTGTGCCCATATGACTTTTTTAAATAGGATTTTAAGGTTTTATTCATTCTCCATGAATGACAAGAGCTTCTTAATCCAAATATCAAACATTGTTTGTGTTCTATGAAACAATTTTAAATCCACATTTCTCTTCTCATCTGTCTTCTTCCATGTATTCAGCATATTGTCGCATAGAACGGACCGGAGACCCAGGTGCGGACCCAATTGCGGGATCGTTTATTACAAAGACACAAGCGTGGTGAATCTGAGGTGCAAACGTGGTTCGAGGGGAGGATCTGAAGATGTGGTCGATGCAGCCATGCGAGGTTCGATGCTGTAGGAGACAGGAACAGGGAAAGGAGGGAACAAGGAGGGAGATACACGGAGAAGGCCAGGTAAGGCGCTGTGGAAGTGTTGTGAACGCAGGAGAGACAGTTGTCTCTAAGAGATTCTGCAGCCGGGGAGCGATAGACTGGTGCTCTGTTTACCAGGCTGCATTGATTTTGACCAGGTGCTTGTGGTTGTGCTGCGGGTGTGGGCATGACACATATAAGCTTAAAAGGAGGAGGTGAGGTGAGGAGGTGTAAGGAGATGGTATGCAGTGTTGTCTTGTTCATTTGTTTGTTCTGAAGTTTTATAAACACCTCTTAAAAACGTTGTGCTCGTGGCAAAATATAGTATATTAAAATAAAGATCTATGTTACTCTGTAATATTGTACAATAAAAATAATTTAGTATTTTTAATGCAAAAGTGTAGTAATAACTTTAAGCAGCTCAGAGAAATATTGAACGATTAGCTCAAATATGCTTGTTCTGTTAAAAAGGTCCCTATTGTTAGCTTTGATGACAAATGTCAGATGCTGCTTCATCTTCCCCATCCTGGGTGTGTCTCCTCCCCCTCCAGCCTTACACCCTGTGCTGCCGGGTTAAGCTTCGGTTCGCTGCGACCCTACTTGGGGCAAGCGGTTTCAGACAGTGTGTGTGTGTGTGTGCTTTATCTTCATTGGATCTCAACCTTAAGGCTTTATTTATGCTAATATAAGGGTGTTCATGTTATAAAAACTTCAAATGAAGTAAATACACACACACACACACACACACATTTTCTGAACCGCTCATCCCATACGGGGTCGCGGGGAACCGGAGCCTACCCGGCAACACAGAGCGTAAGGCCGGAGGGGGAGGGGCCACACCCAGGACGGGACGCCAGTCCGCCGCAAGGCACCCCAAGTGGGACTTGAACCCCAGACTCGAGGACCCGGTCCAACCCACTGCACCACCGCGCCCCCATGAAGTAAATAACTGAGCTAATAGTAATATTTTATAGTTTTTTTCTGGGAGGACTCAAAGAACCCAGGTTCGAATCCTGCGCCTGCTGTAGTACCATTGATAAAGGTGCTTTGCCTGATTTGCTCTAGTAAAGTTTATCCAGCTGTATTAATGGGTAAATGATTGTAAGTAGCTTTACACTGAAAATTGCTTTGGAGAAAAGCATCAACTACATGAATTAAATCTAATACTAGTATTGAATCTGCTATTTCAGTTGGGATTTGTTGGCACAGTGGTACACTGGGAAGTTCCGGTACATTGCAGCACCTGAGCTTTGCATTCAGATGAAGGCTTGAATCTGGCTGAGTCTGTGAGGAGTTTGCATGTGCTCCCTTTGTTTGCATAGTTCTCCACCTACGGTCCAAGAATATACGTTTCAGGTGAATTGGAACATGTAAATTACATGTAGTGTGTGCTTGGGTCAGCATGTTACATTGTTCTGCTCTATAAATGGGTGAATGATTTAGGGTATTTAGTGCATATACGCTGGATAAAGGTGTCATCTAAATATTAGATAAAAATCATTACAGGTCTTCTAAATTAAAAAATGTGAATTGTTTTATATTTACCTTTATCAGTGGTTGTGAGTGGCTGAAATTCTCAGTGTGATAGAAAGTAGGAAGAATATAGCTGGTCTTGTTATACTTGTGACCAAAAGCGAAGGAAAACACCCAGATTTACACCACCGAATGACTAAAACCTTTTGAGACTCTACCAGTGTACCATGTATAACTTCTTATACAAGGCACTGTACAGAATAAAATACCTTTTGTGGAAGTAAAACAACCACATAATAGTTTGAATAATAGGCATTTTCTAAGAAAAACTGTATATATTTTTATAAGCCATCGTAGCAATTTTCTTGTAGTATGAGAAATGTTTGTGTAAGACACGTGTACTCTTTAAGACACATTTTCTGAACTGATTGTCCCATTTAGGGTTGCAGGGAGCCAGAGCCTAACCTGGCAACACAGGGCATAAGACCGGAGAGAAAGGGGACACACCCAAGACAGGACACCAGTCCTTCACAAGATACCCCAAGCAGGACTCAAACCCTAGACCCACAGGAGAGCAGGACCTAGTCCAACCCACTGCGCCACCACATCCACCTTCTTTAAGTCAGTATGAGTGAAATAGGGAAAAAAAAAAATCAATTGTGCATTTCAAATTAAGACTGAATTAATACCAGCCTGAAAACGCAATTTACTGAGCTGAAAGTGTTTTGCTGCACCTCTTCCTGCTGTGTCATCATTTTCATTGCCAATATGAAATGCGTGTAGAATAATACTTATCGCCAACTTTAAATAAATACAGAGTGAGATTTTTGCAAGTTGCCAATGAGTGACTGTATAGATGGTGTAAAATACACATATAACCCAAGACACTGAATGTAATCTTGTGAATTTTTAATCTGGAACTGACTTTATGTTCTGAGCTGTAAATAAATGTAGAGAGGATATCAATGGTCAATGCAACATTCACTGCACTGAGGTTAAGATACTCAAAATCTCAGATTTCTGAAACACAGTTACAATTCTTATGTTGATAATGTTGATGAGAATATGAATATGACATAATGCCAGTTGCTGCAACATTAACAACATTAAGTCATTTAGTGAATGCTTTTCTCCAATGCTGTTTGAAAGATAAGAACATAAATGAGAAAATGTCAACTTCCTACTACTACCTAAAGGACAGAAATTTTTACTTGTTGTTTTTACTTCCACAACAGGTGTTTCATTCTGTACAACAGTTTGTATCAGATGCTTGTTTCAGGTATTTTTGAGCAACACACACTTTGATCATGCTCTTCAATAATTTTATCATGGAATGAATTCACCTAATTATATGAAGGAAGAGTTTATATTAATTTGTTTAACCACTGTAACCACTGCCATTCTTTATAAGATGGTTGAAAGGGCAAACTGTTTCTCAGTTGTCTTTCTGGAAAAACATACCTTACAACACAAATCTAACACTGTTTTTTCTTTTCATTTTTTAAAATCACAGCAAATTACAGTATTATAGATGTTACACAATGGGTAAGAAAAAGCCCGTGGACATTATTTAAGATATTTTCAAGGAATGAACGGTCTAAGTGAAGTGGGATGTTCCGGCTCTTATCTTCACTGTTTTTGAGTCAAAAGTTATGATTCACTTTTGTTGTTTTTGGCTGGTAGCCCGGGTGTCACTGGATGAATGACTCTTTCAATCAGTAACCACCACTGTGTACACCACAATCCGAACCCATGTTTTCCAAAGACAACACACTTAGCGTTGCTAAAAGCTTTCATCAAATGGGAACGATATGCAGTGTTAACAAGAACGGTTCAATGGAGAAACTTTTAAATTATGAAGAAACTATTTCTCACCCTATGTGACTGAAGGTATTTGCCATGATCAGCATATAACACGGCAGTGTATCAACTTGTCAGTTACTCTGTAGCATTAATTGACACAATATATAGTGTTGTACTGGTGGAGTATGTTAGGCTTTGCGGAGATAGCTGATCCTCCTTTTTAGGCCTATGATATGTCTTAGTTTGTTTGAGAGGAAATGTACTGAACCATGTTTGTTTGACACAGCGCAGCCCTCGCAGTCTCTATTATTATTGGTGTGTTCGCGACAAGCTTTAACATGCTTCACACTGACTGTGGCTTTCACTGGACTCATCTTAAGTCTTTTCCCTCGTTTCCGGCTTTCAGATATCGTTTACACCTGTGAGGAACAGGTCCTTCCAGACAGTTCTGTAAATTTGTAAGATTAATGTGGCATCAAACGTGACACAAAGTATTCTCCTTGATGTGGAGCGGCTCGTTGGCAACAGCTCGCGATGACGTCAAGCGTGAAGACCCGCCTTCCCGCCGCCACTGGCCAATCGCGTCCCGCAGCGAAGACGAGCCTTCGGTAGGCCGTGCCCACGGTTTACTCTTATAACGCGCACGCCAGTGGTCATGTGACAGTAATATAGTACAACTACAGTACGGAGGGATCGCGGAGTCCTACGCGCCTCTTTTACCGTTGCAACTGCTGGCCCGCTCCAAGGGCAACGAGGATTGACAGTTCAGTTGGCTAAATCGTGGGATTAATAAAAAGGGATTTTGATTTCTCAATCAGTAAAATAAGGTAAGCCTGAACGAAGAAAAGCTGCTCTTACACAGTGTTTTTCTAGCGTATGACATAAATTTGGCGCGTACGCGTTCCCCCCCATTTCGCGCGCCGCGCGCAGGACGAAAACATGTTTACGTTGTAGCCCCTCGTAGCCGCTCGTGCTTGACCAGCGGACATGTGTGGTTTAAGGAACATGTGCAGCCTGCGTTAAGTCCGCGGAAAGACGCCACGGAAATTTGAACACTGCTGCCGCCCAGGCAGCTGAGCCACTCTCTGTCTGTCATGACAAATGTGGGCAAAACGTGCGCCAGTGCTGCTCAGCTTAATGCTGCAGTTTTTCTTTTTTATTATTGTAGCCTTCACGAGAACCCTACTAATAGGCTGGATATCCTGATTTATCGAAGAAACGCATATGCGTGGGCTGAAGCTTTCAGTTCGGAGATCATTAAAAAAATATACACAGTACATACTCATATATACGTACATAAAATGGTGAAGGTAAATTAGCATTTTAGACTAGTTTCTCCTTTGCGGTGCTGCAACCTATTTGTTCTTAAATTCAACTGTTGGCTAACTAAATCCTAGTGCATAAAAAAACAATTAGAGTTAATTATGATTTATCGCGCTGTGTGAAAAAGATGGGAATAAATATAGAGATGAAGCGTACACATTTCTTTAAATTCCCATTCATACTCATGGTGTTGTGTTCGGTGTCATCGTAAATACTGTAATATGCAGTGAAGGTGGTTTGGGCGCGCGATTGAAGGCATGCAGCACGCGCTCCGCCGTCACGCTGTTGACAGTCGCTGAAGGGGGGGGGGGGGGCGTCGGGGGGGTATGGGGGAGGAGGGTTACTATCGGTCATCTTGGAGCGACGGGGGCCAAAAAAGGGGGTCCAGGGGAAGGAAGGGGGGCGGTCACTACACGCATGCTTGCTGTCAGAAAGCTTTTGCCGCGGACTTTGCTTTGCGTCAGTCTCCGGGTTATTTTGCTAAAGATCAGATGTGCTCATTGCAGTGATATCGGACATACTGCCTTTCCAATCATCACTCAACAATCATATTAGGAATGATATTGCCACCGCTCGTCCATTTCATTTGCGCTGTGCTGTGTCTTCTTTTTTTGTGCAACGTGCTCAGTTTTCCATGATCACATATGTGTGCAGATTCTTTATGCAGTATGGAGTAATTTACGTGTTTTAAAACGTTTTTATTAGGATATTTGATGATGTGTCTCTGTTAGCGCCGTGCGAATCATGTATTGTACAACAGGGTGATTTTGAAACCTCCGCTTATAAACGAAACCTAAAGTGCCTAATTTTTTCTCGGTATTTCGAGCCCCCATAATAAATACCCACTTCGGTGCTTTATTCCGTGTTTTTGGAAGACACTGCACTGAGCTCCAGGACTGATCTAAGTGAAATCGTGTGGTTCGTTCGTGTAATAAACGGGAAAAGTTGAGATTCACGGCAAAACTGCGGAACTTTTCTTGCTGTATTTCCCCGCGCGCCATTTGACGAGAGAGAGAGAGAGAGAGAGAGAGAGAGAGAGAGAGAGAGAGAGAGAGAGAGAGAGAGAGAGAGAGAGAGAGAGAGAGAGAGAGAGAGAGAGAGAGAGAGAGAGAGAGAGAGAGAGAGAGAGAGAGAGAGAGAGAGAGAGAGAGTCCTATGACATTATAGCTTTCTCCAGGAATGCTAATTTTCTATTACAGAAGGCTAGAGTTGGACTAAGTGCCTGACTTGTATTTTATATAACCAGATGATAGCACTGGCTGGGCAATTACAGACTTTCTGAAGACATGTTGAATTTCAATAATAAATTATAAAGAGTTTTTTTTTATTAGATTTCTGGGGGATTTTAAATTCATGGCAATGTGTTATGTAAATCTGCGCACTCATAGAGTACAAATGGTTTTTGTAACAAACTTTTTTTTTTTTTTTTTACTTCTCTCCAGGAACTTCCTTGGATGACATTTTGCAAACCCAGCACATCTTTCCAGTGAGATCTGACTGCCAGAGTCGGCTGTCTCTCATTACTTTGCTGTTTGATTTTGTGTTCAAGTTGGCTGTTCTGTCTTTCAAGAGGACGCCAGGTCAACAGAAAATATCATAAATAGAAACATTTTAGCAAAGTACCTACAGGAGCAGTGAAATTTGTGTTTTGACTAGCCGCACCAGGAATGGTGGACCATTTGCATGCACGCAAGGAGACCTTCCTACCTTATGGAGGCTCCCTGTCAATATGCCACCTGTCGGATATGGTGACTGATGCAGGGAGTTACCAGGTGCTGTCCTCACCTTTCTCCGAGGACGACCTCAGCGACTCATCCAGCCCTCGATCCTGCTCCAGCCCGGACTCTCAGGTGCTCAGTTCCAGCTATGGCAGCAGCTCTAGTGCTGAAAGCCAGGAGAGCATCCTGGACTTCTTGCTGTCTCAGACCTCACTAGGTGGTGTGTCAGAGACTTCTCCATCTCCTGACTTAGTGTGGGACTCGCAAACATCAAATCTATCAACTCAGCACATGAAAGAGGAGAACTTTGACTTTCCTATCTTCTCATCTGACCTGGAGGACCAGACAGGGCCTTTCCATCCCACCCTGGAGGAGATCGAGGAGTTCCTGGAGGAAAATATGGAAGTGGTGGCTATGAAACAGGAGTCGGCTGAAGGCGCAGAGTTGGAAATGACCGGCCAGATCTCGGTATTGTCAGAAACTGGGGCTCAGCAGCCAGACCAGAGTGCGCCTGTGTCCAGTGCCGCTGTCACCGGCCATACCGAGACCAAAAGCACACCCACAATGAACTCCAGCCCAGGCTCCTGTGGAAATGTAACAAGCAAGGTTCCCAGTAAGCCGCTTTCAATGAACAAGAATGAGATGCCGGTCATCCTGCAGATTCAACCCATTCAGGTCAAGCAGGAACAGAGCAGCAGCCCAACCCCTCCCGCCCAGGTATCCCCTCAGCCGGCTTCGGACATTAAGATTGCCCAATTGCTGGTCAACATACAGGGACAGACCTTCGCTCTGGTGCCACAAGCACTGGTACCTTCTTCCAGCCTTAATGTATCGTCCAAGTTTGTCCGCATCGCACCCGTGCCCATAGCAGCCAAGCCTGTGGGTGCGGGAGAAGGAGGTGCGGGGGTTCAGGCCGCAGGCCTCTTAGCTGCAGGGCAGAAGTTCCAGAAGAACCCAATTGCGGACCTTATCAAAATGCACAAATGCACTTTTCCTGGATGCACCAAAATGTATACCAAGAGTAGTCACCTGAAAGCACACCTGAGGAGACATACCGGGGAGAAGCCCTTCGCCTGCACCTGGCCAGGCTGTGGTTGGAGGTAATACTGACATCCTGCAAGTATGATCATGTGGGCTGTTAAAGCCAGTTCTGACATTTACGAATTTTATTCGTAATCAGCGTAACAAATTATTCTGTATAAGAAGCTTATGATATCATTTGTGTCATGTTTCACTCTTAGTCACATTTAGCAAAATACTGTGTACAATATGAAAGGTACCCGTTCGATTATTACAGACAGAATGTACTTTACCATGATTTAAAAATGTGCTTTAATGCACCAAGATACGCAAAGGATGTAACTACAAATCGGACGATGAACGCAAGGAAGGCGAAATATGGTTACAGCCTTCTGTCTCCTTACATCTGGTGAAGCCTGTACTACAACATACCAAAATTAGGCTGGCCTGTTGAGGTCTTATGATCTTAGGATAAGTCTGCCTCTCTGTCTAAGTGTGCATCTGAAGGCTGACTGTGAAAAAGAAAGACATATATTTGCCTAACCCAGCAAAGCCAGCTGCATGTGATTTTCTGTTTACTGTGTATTAGTACCATGTGGAAATTTAACTCCCTGTTTGTCCTCTCTCAGTGTCAGCTCTGCAGCTTTACATCATCTGTGTTTCTTTTAGTCCATTTTTTGCACAGGTATACCTCAAAAATATATATTCTATATTTAGCAAAGAAATACATATATTCTTCTGTAATAGCACTCCGTGGGAAGCAGCGCCGTTGCTAAGGTGTGTGTACGCAGGACTTCCTTGCTATAAGAAGTTCATTCTTAGAGTGGTGTAAAATCTAAACGCACACTTACGGTTGATGTTTTCCCAGTAGCGTACACCTGGCTGATTGGAAGTTGTCCTCAGTTTGTGCCGGCACTTTGCCGTTTAGGGGAATTTACAAAGCGATTTCTGAAAAATTAAACCTTCAACACTGAACGACACTGAGATTGGTTTCAACACAAGTATTTCTCCCTCCTTGTCGGTAATTTTAATGAAGCTATAGGTAAATATATTAATAAATCAACTATAGCTTATAAGTGCATGTAGGATTGCTCTGTAATGTAAGGATTATATCCATGAAAACAGATTTGGTGTTTTATACAGGCAAAAATCAGTGTGAAATTTATGTTCTTGTTTTTTCTGTGAGCGCTGCCTTGTAAGTCTTCAGGAAATGACCCAAGTCACCTCACAGCTGTTGATGTTTTTATTTAAAACCTCACACTATATTTGTCAGACAGACCACCGTCTCTCTCTTTTTTTTTTTTTAAGCAGAAGTACATGTGTACAGAATACTTCCTTTTTTTTCCCCCAATTAGGCAATCTCAGATTCACAGAGCACGTTAGGCCTTTCTGTCAGATTCGGCGTTTACACTTGCACTTTTTCCGTGGGCGCTACTGCTGCAATTTGTAATTAGAGCTTCGTGAAACTGGTTTGAAGAATGGAATGACATATTTAACCAATCTGTTATAAATACACCCAGTGTCATCTTCGCTAAGCGTAGCTTAAAGACTGTCTTGAGAGCTGTTTACGTGTGATTAGCGGCTACATTCACAGAACTCTTTTGGCATCTCGTTTTGGAATCGACTGCGGTTATGTAACTGTTTAACCACTCCCTCTGGTTTGACAGATATTCACTGGAGCATGTGCTTCTTAAGCTTTACAGGGGATTAAAGAGCCTATGTGTGCATGACAGAGAGAAGGATGATTTTATGCATTTCTGTGCGTATATCGCAGAGTAAAAGGCTCCTTTATGTGTGTGTGTGTGTATTGCACTTCATCATGCGATGTCATGTTATGCATATGATGTTTGCATACTTTCACGCTGCTCAATCTCATTAGTGGACATAGAAGGACTTGTTTGTGTGAGCAAGTGACTTAGTGTGTGACTCTCGAACGTGAAGTTCAACAAGCCTCCCTCCGGTGCACGAAAGTGTCACTCAAACCCTGGTCTTTAGAAAATAAGGGATTGGTAGTGTGCGCCTTCTCTCGCAAAGGATACTGGAAGCATAGATTACAAATAGGGACTCGCAGGCAAGCTGAAACAGAGATCTCCAGATTAATGAGCGAGTGCTGGCTGAAAGAAGCCACAAATGTGTGTTACCCTCCCAGCCCTATGGCATTTTACTTTTCATTTGTTCTGTGTTTATTGCCTGCAGAACTCCGGCGCTCGGTCTCTCTGTTCTTGGTTTAACGGCTCAGCAGATTCATTATTTCAGCCTGTGATCCTAATAATTTAATCTGAGGCTCACAAGAAGACTTCAGCAGGTAACTCTCATGTGCCAGGTGTTGCCAAAATTCCATTTATTTCAGATATAAGAAAAAGCACAGGGCGATATTAGAACAAAAAAAATTGTAAATCTTTTTTTTTTCTTTTTTTTTTTTTGATACAGGACAAGTTATTTGAAAGTACTTATAAATGTGTGCAATTATGTTATGAGTGATTGCATATGTACCTGTCATTTGTGACAACATAGCACATGATCTGTAGTTGTCAAAGAAACCATAGTAACGTGGTCTTTGAATACATCACAGACAAAGTGGCCTTGTCAAGAGACAAAATTTTCCGCTGCAGGAATTAGCGCGAGTGAAAGTGAGAGGGAGGTGGGTTAGTGGGGAACTAGGCCTATTTAATTTTTGCACACAATTGCGCTGGAGGGAACTGCCTTGGAAATGAATCCAACAAAGGCTACCTCCTGAATAGTTACCATGACCTCCCCCTTCGGAACGCCTGCTCCACCGGATCTGGTTGGAAAGCAGGAAGGGTTGGCTTAAAGTGCCTTAAAATGCCTTCGCAAGCCATTGCTTCCCATGCTCAAGTTGGACATGAACCAAAAGTTCATAACTTGTACCTACGTGGCCTACCTCTCAGACTTGCACTTGATTAGAAGCGATGCCGAATTAAAGCACATTAGCGCGTAATGCGACGACGCATAGCGCACGCAGCGAAACAGCGGCTGCCCGAGGCAGGTCCAGAAAACAGCGCAGCGAGGAGTGAATGCTGAACTGCAGGAGGCCAGCAATTGTATTTGCATTATTGTAAAATGAAAGCAGGAGGAAAAAACCAGAAGATTTTCTCCGAAAATAGATGAGGGTTTCAGTCTAAAGTTTCATCATGTGAGCAGCCACACCGATGGCTGAGATAGAGTGGGAACGCTGCTCGAGTTGGGCACGTGAAAACATTATGTAGTAAATATACAGCTGATGTACATTTATAAACTTATCTGTCACGGACATGGATAACTAAAATAGATCTTTCTCTGTGTATTGTAGTTCAGACAGTTTGTCTCCAATGTATTGTCTTGTCTTATTTTCACCTGAGGGGGGCGCGGTGGGTTGGACCAGGTCCTGCTCTCCTGTGGGTCTGGGGTTCGAATCCCGGGTGGGGTGCCTTGCGACGGACTGGCGTCCCGTCCCGGGTGCGTCCCCTCCCCCTCCGGCCTTACGCCCCGTGTTGCCGAGTTAGGCTCCGGTTCCCCGCGACCCCGTATGGGACAAGCGGTTAAGACAATGTGTGTATTTTCACCTGAGTTTATTAATTTAAAAAAATGTACAGCTAAGCTCACTCATTAGGGTACTTGGTACTATAAGCAAAATGGTATTCAAAGTTTATATATGTACACTGGAAATTTTCTTATGTTTAGCTGATGAATGTCGCTGCCATTTCAAACCCAGATGCACAAAGAGGTGAAGGGGCTTTTTGTTAATACACTTTATAAATGAGCTTCAATCAGGTTCTCTTTGACTGTACTCTTTACAGTTTTATTGAAACAGAGTTTTTTCTTCAGAAGATGAAGCAAGATCTCCGAGAGCAATTCGTTGACTCTTACAAGTATGACGTGGAAGTTTATGGAGCTGAGCTCAAGCTGCTTCAGCGTGGGAGGTGTCTTTCTCTCCACCAATTTAATACCTTGAGTTATTTCCATGTGTTAGTGCACAATTATGGGGCCCCCTCAGAGATTAAGTGTATTTATCGCTGCTAAATTGGTTGGTAATGGCTGGAAGGCAGGAGTTTTTTCTTTTTTTTGCCTGACTGACGTGGGAGCAGAATTTATTTCAGTTGTGGTCTTGTGTTGTATGTGAGAGAGATGGTGTCTAGTTGTCTAGTTTTCAAGTCGGCAAGAAAACAATGATACATAGTATCCAGATATAGGCAACTCGGAAAGAGATCTCCTCTGTTTCCGGGCCACCGCTTGGTCGCGGATGAGCAGATATTCAATCCTGTAAATGCCTGAGGCCTTCCATGGGCTCAGACTTATTACAGAACCAAAGTTCATCTTCACGTTAAACCCAATTGTACTGTGGTTAACTGCTCACTGCGAACAGAGTTTCATGGGCGCTGACCAATGTCCTTTTTGTGTTGTGTTCCCCAGGTTCTCCCGCTCAGATGAGCTCTCCCGCCACAGGCGTTCCCATTCAGGCGTGAAGCCCTACCAGTGTCCTGTTTGTGATAAAAAGTTTGCCCGCAGCGATCACCTGTCCAAACACATCAAAGTTCATCGCTTTCCTAGAAGCAGCCGGACGGTTCGTGCCACAAACTGACCCTTTGTAACTTTTCAGTGGATGGAGATCAAGAAGAGATAGGATCTACGCGCACCTCTGTGTGCTTGTATGTTGAGGAGGGTGTTTGTGGAACTGTGATAATTTATGGTGTCAAGTCAGAACACAGACACATTGATCTTTGACGTTGTTGAGGTTCTTGCAAGAGGTATTTTTGTATGTTTCTCTTGTTTTTATTTCCAGTTATTTTTTAAATTTCAAAGGTTTTATATTTTTCGGAATAGTTTTTCGATCACTATTTTCATTGTAAATGTTTTTCAGCTTCTGTCTAATGAACAACTATCAATGTGTCGACATTCCTTAATGTACATGTTGTCATACTGTTACTGTAGAGGGGAATTCTTCTTAAGCAAACAGTTATTGTTTTTCTCTCTTTTTTCAGTTTTTCATCTATTCATTTTAACATAAACATGATAAAGCTGCAGGACGTGAGGGATGAGATAAAGGTGTAAAGTGAAAGGTGAAAGGGGAAATGTACCCATTTTTGAGATCCCATAATGCAGAAATGATGGCAGTCTGTCCCTCCAAGGGAATGACAAAGACATGAGATCACACTTGAACTACTGATACACATCAGGGTCATGTCGCTATAAGCTACTAGGAATTATATATTTCACTTGTTTTCTGCCGCTGAAGTTTCATTTACAGATAAAACAGAAGACTTTAGTTCATACTCTGATTTGATCTTGGAATGACAGACCAAGGATTTGGTAAATAAAAAAACAACAGGAAAACAAGATGCACACATGGATGACTCTGTACATTTATATGTAAACCAGCTAGCCTTCTGATCAGTATTGAATGACTAATCATATGTTTCGTTTTCATGTTGCCAGTGTATTGTTTTCACTTTGTTTGGGGGAAAGAAAAAAAAAAAAAAAAACTTATTTTGATCTTCAAAACTGGGGCTCTGGAGTAGCACAGGGTTAGCCTTAACGCAGCACAGGATCCTTAATTGGGGCCAATATCTCAGTCAGACTAATTCTATTAGAATAAGTAGGGTTTAAAGAGGAAAACACTACAATCCATGTTAGAACCACCTCATAAATCCATGAAAAAAAATCAGTGCGACATTTTGTTTTTCTCAATATCCACCGAGACTTTTGAATGTTCAACACACACTTATGAGACTGGACATCTTCGTTTTCTCAGTTCATATAAAATCTGCCTCAAGCAATCGAAATTTCATACTGGAACATCCTCCTGCCTTTTTACATAGGGGTGATATTAGGGTTTGCTGCATATGTTAAACTGGTATGCATATGGTGCTAAACTCCCACTTGACCCCGACTCAGCTGCCTCCAGGGATAATGTAATAAGGACATGTTTGAGGAAGAGATGAGTCATCACTTATTTTACAGTATCCCACTTAACAAAATGAGGCAGTTCAGCTCGTATCAGGATAACATGGGTCTGAAGAACCATTTATGTTTCATAAAAGCAGGGGGACATAATACGGTAAAACAGTGCATTCCTTCCATTTGCTTTTGATTTTTGTAAAGCTTGTAAGAACAGGTGTTTATCACATCCTATGAATGTATGTAAATAAATAAGTGTACATAGATACATCTTTACAAGAAAAAAAATGTAACATCTTTAATTCTGTGATTGTGAAAATATAAAATATATTTTTGCTCTACATACAATGCATTTACAAATAAAATGAAAAGATAAGTCTGTTTCTGTCTTGGTGTAAATAAATGTCATGATCTAAAATATTGCTACGGTAACATTTTTATAAATTGTTTACTGTTGAACATCAGCACATAGATGGATACACGTCTCATCTACAGGCCTTTGTTAAGACCACAGGAGCAGTATTTGGCAGCTGCTAGATCTTTGACCATTAACCCCTTTATTTCATAATATTTAATTATTAGTAGTTAATGTTTTAACAAATATCTTTGTTATCTTTGTTAACAAAGGCTAAATCATAGAAAAGGTTGTATTTTGTATATATTATATACAGTGCAATACTGTATTTTGTTATGATGATATATAGAGGTTTTGTCATTAATATTAGACATATAGTTCTATAGAAGAAGTAGAACCTGGAATCAAATTAGTGAAAGTTCATAGGCACTAACATACTGTGACATACTAGGCAATGACCAGTCACGGTGTTTCTGGCTAAATTTGCATTTACTTTTATTTCTCATCTTCATAACACAACACTCTCACTCAAAGGAAATGGGCTGTTAGCTGACAGAGAGGAAAACCCACAAGACCCAACTATTTACTATACCCAAAGGAACTACAAAGGACTACAAACTCAAGCTTATCTCTAGCAAAACACATACAAACAAGCATCTTAAACCAAACAGCCAACACCTGCTTTCTTCAGCTTTCCTGGCCTCTCTTGCTATAGTGTTTCATTGTTCCAATTAGCCACACCTGGTGCTCATTTTCCACCGAGCCACGACCAGGTGTGGGTGCCAGGTGGGGTGGGCTGTGGGCGTGGCCAGACTCTAGCTCGCCAGACTTTGCTTTTCATTTACTGCTTCCCTACAACAATTCAAAGCTGCATCAAGCTGGTAGAGGAATGTCTGTTAAACCTGGCAACCGAAGTCAGCCGTACATCATACGGCTCTCATATCCACTGGGAGTGAAAGCCTTTCAAAAGGCAGGGATGATCTATCTGTAGACTCATTCCTATGTGTGCTGAGTCATTACACGTAGTGCCAAAGTTAAGTCGCAATCTAGTTATATATAGAGGAATGACTGCTCAAATATATATATATATCCTGGTGTTTTATGGCTGTATGGATTGTGAAAGAAGAAAAGAAGCTCTCCTTTGGGGAGAACCCATGAGAGGAATCATATCGTGACCTGTGGTAACTGGTATGTGTAATGTGTTGATCTAAGTCACGTTAAGATAAATCTGGCCGAGGTTAAGTCAGGGGTGAAGGAAAGACACGTGGCTCAGTACGGTGTTGCCAGTAATGGATTGCCTCACTCACAAAAGTTACTTATTATAATTCAGTAATTGTTATGTTCTTTATACATTTTTTTATAAGTACAGCAGTGACACACGGCACAAATACCTTTGCACTGTAATCAAGAGAAAGCAGCGAACTGACTGTACCAACATTATATCACTATAGTTAGCAATAATGTGCTTAGGGTGCTTAAGCTCTGAGGGTTACTAGTTTCCTGTACCTTAGGAGAGGTTCAAATTGTACTTGTTATTGTTGATACTGGTTTGTAGCGAAACTGGCTCACGGCTTTAGTGCTGAGACTATTTTGATCCAGAACAGGTACCTGTGTATGTCAATTTATATGTATATCCATGGATATGTGCGCACTGAGAACATGTGGTGTCATTTAAGGACAAACAATGCCTTTATTGTGCTTTGTTTCATGGTGCCTTTGGGTGAATTCTCTCTGTTGTCATTTGTGCTGGATATTTCCATATGGTGTGAACTCGTTTAATGGGTTAAAACAGAAGTAATCGTTCCACGTTAACCCACACACACACACATCTTCAGAACCGCTTGTCCCATACGGGGTCACAGGGAACCGGAGCCTAACCCGGCAACACAGGGCGTAAGGCCGGAGGGGGAAGGGGACACACTCAGGACGGGACGCCAGTCCGCCGCAAGGCACCCCAAGCGGGACTCGAACTCCAGACCCACCGGAAAGCAGGACTGTGGTCCAACCCACTGCGCCACCGCACCCCTCCACGTTAACCCTTTTGCTCAAAAATTATGATATGAATTTCTCTGCTGAGCATTATGGTAATCTCACATGTCAAAGCATGCTGTGCAGCGCTGATGATATCCTGTGTACTGAAGAGGTATTAGGTCAAAATATTAAAAATTAACCTGAAACACTTCCCCTCAATTTCTTTTGAAAACTGCAAAGACATTTTTGTTAACATTTAATGGACTCCTGACTCGTTGTCCTGGCAACGCTGAACCCTTTGAACTGCAGCCAGTAAAGGCTCCTCACCTGTCCAACTCCCAGTCAGTGACCCTGGAAGAGTGGCAGGAGGACAGAGTAAAGCTTGTTTGGAAAATGTGCAACATAGTTACTCTACTCAACATGCATAACATCAGGACTCCGGGATTCTATGTGCTGGGAAACGACATGCTGACCACCATGGAAAAATCCAAAAAACTATGCTTTTTCTCAGTGTGTTGGTGAGGAGATTGGCCATATTTTTAATGTTGTACTTGTATTAAACACAACAAATCTCTTAGCTCATCAAAGACAATTCTGAATCATTCTTTGTAATGGAACAAGCCCAGAGACAATGTACTATAGGTTGGAGGTCCTAGGCCCTGAGGGCCTCTATTGTGTTCTTGGGAAGTGTACTTAGTGTAAATTACTTAAATATCGATATACAAATGGGTAAAATGACAAACTTATGTGTTTATAAATGCAGGGAATAAGGGACAAAACAAGAGTCTCCTTTACAGCTCTTCTACCATCCTCACTCCCTTTTGCCATATAACAATTTAGGCTATCTGTGGCTACAGTTGTAAGAACCATAAGAGAGCACTTTGAGCTTACCACCTCCCTTATGCCTCTCAAAGTCAACCGGAAGAATGACTACTGTCAATGGTTCATTGCAGAAGCAGAACAAAACCAGAATATCCTGTGACTTTAATATAAAGTAAATGTTTTCAGTAGGCCTGAATGATGCCATTGATAGCTTAGAATTTCTTCTAGTTTGCCCCAAATAATACTGTAGCTGTTCATGCTCAAAGACCCAGTATAATATTTGTCAAAGTTATATGGAGAACTTTTAATCAGTCAGTACATGGGAAAACAAAACCGATGTGTAGAATAACACTTATACGTGTAAGGCGTGAGAACCAAATGGTAAACAGATGAGATGTATAACATGTTTATGAGAAACTTTTAGTGAACCTGGTCCTTTCATAGTTCCTTTATTACAAAAACCATACTTCTGAATGCTACCTCTCTATGTTGGTAGAGTAGCTGACCAAGTGCATGTTCAGAAACAGCAGCATTACAAGCCAAGTTTGCAAAAAGTTTTGCTGAATGGCACTTAATACATACACACACACCTAAAGGGTATTAAATATCACTCAAAATATATAATTCTTTCACTGTATTCATAGCTATAGATTTTTTGTATGCATAAATGTTTCATTCACTGTGGATTGTGCAGAATAATATTTGTGTCTTCGTTACTGTGCATTTGTGTGTGTATACCTTCTTATTTACTAATTTTCTAGTTTTTGTTAGTCATTGCTTATTTTCACATTCTTCATGTTTAAACCTACTGCATTTCTCCATCTTTCCTATTTCCCATACTTTTGTCACCTCTGAAGTGGCATGAGATGCTTCCTGATACTGTATTTTGAGTCACTCCGGTCATTGTTACATTAGTGCCATGTGATATTTCTCTGAGTCAGATTTCATTTTCCATCCTTAGCCTGGGACACTTGGTCAACCAAGGTCCAAAACTGTGGAGAATTTCCTTGTGAAAATGTTTTCCAAGTGAATAACTTTTTTTTTTTTTTTTTTTCTTTCATATCATTGCTTATGATATGTAACTTATCTTTTTGAACTTTACAAATCCATTTTCAGTCCTACTCAGTTTCTAAATGCAAAGTCCTTCTATTCATACTCAGTAATTCTGGAGAAACTTGTAAATGCAATGTACCAGTGTTTTAAAATAAACAAATCATACATTTGTAGAGAACGTGGCCGTTCTCAGCGATATGTTGTATGAATTAAAGTGCATTTTGCCTTTTTCTCTTTGTATGAGACTAATTGGAACTTTCACCATTGTTTTATCATAGTGTTTATTACAGTGTCAGCTCTTATGGAATTCTGTCTATGTTCTCCATATAATCACTGTGCTGCCTGGTACTCTTGTCTCCCTCGGGCTGCAGTTGACATGGACACAAGTTTCTCAGTCATTCAGTCACTTGGTTCAGTACTCCGTTGGGTCTTGCTCCCTAGTCTTCTATCTGTCCTCCATGTTACTGACCTTGTGCCAGTGGTTGACGACAATGGGTTTCGACTCCAGTCAATATTTGTGCAGGAGAATGTGGGCAAAGGGGTATTTTCAGGCTGTTTGTCAAAATAATGACGTCAAAGATTATTGGGACTACTTGCACAAGATGACAGAACATATTGAACAGGCAACACTGCAAACAGTATAAAGCAGCTCACTTAAAAATTCTGCCTTATCCATAGAGTAAAGATGTTAATTTGACCCCTGAATATCTTTTTAAAAAAAAAAAAAAAAAAAAAGTGTTTTTGTGTACAAAACATTAAAAACTTTATACCTGTCTATTTTTCAGAGTCATAATTGCAGCATGAAATACCTGATGGTACTTAGTCCAAGAACACAGTAATTAAATGCACTGATGTCTGCACAATAGCGCAGCAAGGAATTCATCTTGCTAGAAGATACACCATGTACACAGTTCTATCAATACCAACGGATGAAACCATACCTTTAAATTCTGATTTTTGTAGAAAGATCTGTCCAATGTCTGGAACAACTCAGTCCTTTGCAAAGTGGTGATACTCCTCAACGGTTTCATGTGGTATCTGCAACTTTTCAAGTCAAGGAAGACCTTTGATGACAAGTGAGACAGAGAAATATAACTCAGTGTGAGGCACTTCTTCTGTTGAACATTACCCAGTGTTACTTACTCTTATAAATTTTCTCACCCAAATTTTTTAAACCAACAGTGCAGGCATTTATGGATCATCTTGTGAATTAGCTGCTTTTGTGGGACAATATAATTTTTTTTCACCTTGTTTGCGTTCCGAGCAGAAGTTATTAGTAGTGATATTAGGCATGTCTTGCAACAAAGAGTATGTATTGTGTTTGTGCTGCTGAGATATAAGGTCTTGGTCTCTTGTTGTTTGCTTGACTGTACAACTATTGGGTGCTCTTTGGACAGGGAAAAATGTACAGACACAAATTTGTAACATACCTTCTCTCTGCTTGCTAGAAACCCTGCGTGCAGTGCAATAGTGAGGTAAAGGTGTCCTTCTCCAACTGCAAATGTTTTTGACATACTCCATTACCACTTCATGCTCTCTTCTGATCAGTATTACCATATTGCATTATTTGATCTCAGACATTCATTCTGTACTCCTGGGAATGTGTCCAGATAACTTTATCTTTCTTTCTTGTGCAGCAGAGAATATTTGTGCTTATGAAGATGCTGCAGTCTGACATTTTTGTATCATTTGGGAATGTATATTGCTGAACTGGGGCAATTGTGATTCTCTTGGCGAAGAAAGATCGGTGCCTGAATTCTGTAAGAATTGCATAAAAGGCGTGCAGTATCTTCTCAGTGCTTTGACAAACAAAATAAAAAAAAAATGCTTTCTGTAAAGACAAACAGTGGCTTGTTTCCATTATAACCTGCTGAATATGACAGACATGCTGAAACTGGAAGAGCCATGCCTTACCCGAGTGTGAAGTTTGGACTTTTCAGTGTTGGACTGTCTTGTCACAGTAGGAAGCAGAACATTGTAATGCAGCTGCTCTGCCAGAGTCATTCCTTCTTGTGGCCGCTCTCTTTTCAACCCAGGTTGGCAGATAATCTGGGGATGTGCATCTCATGCCATCTTTTGAATAAAGCCCATGGTTCTGTGACAGCAGAGATTTAGAAATGACATGAGGTTTTCTTAATTCAATAATAAATCATATGAGTTTGTGTCTGGAGAAAAGTGACGTCCTTCAGGGATCTGTTTTCCCAAGTAAAAACAAACGGGGCTTTCTTAAGTGCTTGAGTGTACTTAAAATTAATTTTTCCAGTAAACTGCCCTGCTTCAAAGCACCAGATTTAAATAACCTTTAGATAAATGTGTTGGATAGGCGTTAAATGATAATGCCTCGTTCACCCATAAATAATGTGCTGTCCACCATTTTGGACTGAGGGCCATGTGTTTACTCAACATCAATTACTGAAGTTTATTTAGGTGAAAAACTTTGTAGTAAAAACTAAAGCATAAGAGAGATGTTGTGACTCCTAGCTGGTTGTATTCTCTCATATGAAGAGGAATTGGTTCTCTCAAACTATACAAAGTAACACAGAAGTGACTAAACAGATGAGCCTTTTAGTAAACTGAGATGTGGTTCCCCACTCCATGGCTTTCTTCTTGTCATCTAGTACAGGGCACTAGGTAGAACATACCTCACTTTAGGTGTATTTATTGCACTATCCAGGTGATTGAGAATTTGTATTCTCAAAACAAAAAGAGCCACGAGGCTAAAACTGCTTACGTTTACTTTTATTTGGCAGATGCTTTTCTCCAAAGCGACTTCCAATGAACTTTATGTAGTGTTATGAGCACACACACCTTATTCACCAAGGTGACTTACACTGCTAGATACACCACTTACAATGGGTCACTCATCCATACATCTGCTTCTGGATCAAATTGCTTATGTAAAGTTTAGCCCATTATTTTTCCTCTCTAACTATCGGTAGGATTATTATCAGAATTTAAGGACTTTTGAAGCTACCGAGGGGGGTGTGGTGGCACAGTGGGTTCGGCTGGGTCCTGCTCTCTGGTGGGTCTGGGGTTTGAGTCCTGCTTGGGGTGCCTTGCGATGGACTGGCGTCCCGTCCCCCTCTAGCCTTGTGCCCTGTGCTGCTGGGTTAGACTCTGGTTCGCCGCGACCCCACTCGGGACGAGCGGTTTCAGACAGTGGGTGTGTGAAGCTACTGAGCAGCTTTTTCGAGACATTAGACCATCCAGATTCATTTTGCAGTGTTTTGCGGTATCACATACAAAGTCATTTGATCTGTTCACTTTTTCCACACAGTTTGCCACCTTTGAAATAATCTTTTTATTTATTTATTTAAATTAGCAATTGACAGCTGTGGGGTGGGTTGGGTGAATGTGGAGTACTATGAAACTGTTTCAAAAGGGTGACAGGCAGGACAAAACTTCTTCAAGGTGAAATTCTTGTTACAAGTAGAACCATTCTTTGCAGCTGCCCTATCATTTATTTGCCAGGATTTTCACGCTGTCAGGGTTGCCAGACCTACAGCAGTCATTCACTGCATTCTTCCAAGAGCACCACAAGGTGTTCTCACATAGTTAGCCACGTTTCAGTGCTTTGCTGAAGGCCGGCGATTCAGAATTGCAGATGCTTGTTGAATTTGTTTCCTTCCGATGGCCTCGCTACATCTAGAAGAGATGGCTTTTGGTAGCTGCAGTTCCTTTATTGGAGCTGATGGGTTATAATTTCTTGATGAGTACTTGTTACAGGTGCTTCACATTCAGTGCGTTCATTTTAAGGAGACAAGCTGATTGGTAACCACGGAAACATTTTTCGAGTACAATAAAAGCCTCAATTAAAATGCAGATCTCAAGACATGACTTCTCTTTCAACTTTTGCTTTACAAAAAAATTCTACTTAATAAAGAGTGTGGTCCATCTCAGTTCTTCCATGAAAATGGCTCCAGCTATTCTGTTCTCCTCAGGTCTGCTCTCTCCCTGCCATGGCAGCCTGACTCGTTGGGGAAAGAATGTTTTAAAGATAGGCTTAGAGAGGCCTGGATGTTTGTCCCTTTGCTCTTGTTGCAAAGCAGCCTTTGTAACAGGCCTGTGCTTTGGTGTGAAACCCAAAATAGCTTACGGCCCTTTTTTTTTTTTTTTTTTTTTATATTTTGGACACACAAAGCGTTACCCAAACATTCATTCTGAATAAGAAAAAAGCCAGGAAGGAACAGAAGAAGTTAAAATCTATTTTTCCTTTTATCTTTTTAGTTCTTCTAATTCTGAAAACATATAATGAACTGTAATATGCAGTAAAGAATTCATACTGTATCCATGTCTGTTTTTGCCTGTGTTTGTAGTATCCAGGCACAAGGCCAATTTGTTCCACAAGAGATTCCATTCAGAGCTCGGTTTCTGTGCCCCAGAGTTGCCCTTGCAGCTTGCAGGACACACCACGTTTTTGTGGTGTTTCAAAAAATGAAACCATGGTCAGTTGAGTACAGTGGATGATCTCAGAAAATATTTGAAATTAAAATACTGAATGGAATCATTTTGGGAAGTTGGGAATATTGGAAAATTTGAAGCTTTTGCTTTGAATTTTTGAGCCATCTAAAAGACCTAGATCTCAGGGCTGAGAGGTAGGGCTAATCTTTATCATGTTTTTTTTTTTTGTGTGAACAAATGTGTCTTCGACTAAACTACATTACATACATGCGTTTACATTTATTTATTTAGCAGATGCTTTTCTCCAAAGCAACTTCCAACAGATACACTCACACACACATTGTCTGAAACCACTTGTCCCAAGCAAGGTCACGGCAAACCAGAGCCTAACCTGGCAGCACGTGGCGTAAGGTTGGACTGGGGAGGGGACACACCCAGGATGGGACGCCAGTCGGTCACAATGCACCCCAAGCGGGACTCAAACCCCAGACCCACCAGAGAGCAGGATCCAGCCAAACCCGCTGTGCCACTCCAATGGATACTATGTAGTGCTATGAACCCACACACGTGATCACCAAGGTGACTTACACTGCTAGATACACTACTTACAATGGGTCACTCATCGAACAGCTACTCAACTATGTAAGATTATGATTTTGTAATGGTACTTGTGCATGCGCAGTATAGGCGTTTCACTACTCACACTCTCAACATCTCTGCGACTCTGCTTAGTCATTGACCAGAGATGTCCTCTTCTGTCCCTTGACACAAATATAGTACTGCCACCGGCAGCAAACACTGAGTACATCAGGGAGCAAACAAGCTTAAATTGCAGTTTGTTTCATGTGCACTCTTATTTTTAGTTCTTTCACACTTCATGCAGATGAGCTCTCACCTCACAGAAGTGGGAAGAGACCTGCTCTTCTATTTCCTTGACTGGAGGTGTTGATCCTCTAGAGCCTATGCTGCTGTTTCATCATTGTGAACTTTAGTTTCTGCTCAAATTTATCATCTACCTTGCATTTTCCTTCCTTTTATTTCAGCACTTGTTGGTTATCCTGTTATAAGATACTTAGTCCTAAGACAATACATTTCAAGGCTTAATGAGATGTCAGTCATTTTAGGTTTATTTACCGTCATGATGTTGAGCGCGGTTGAGCTTCCCTATTTTCATTGTGATATAAACAGGATTTAATGCAGGAAATCTAAGATGCATTGTTGCAAAACTAGCAAAAGCTGTTGCAAAAGCTAGGGGTGGAAAATGGAGGAGTGCTCTATGGCTTCCTTGTTTGCCCTTTTTCCACTGCCTGTTACTATTTTCCTGGGGTTGGACGTAACAATATTATCATAATTTTACACCTGTAGTTTTATGTGTATAAAAAAAGTACTCAAAAGCTGCTTTGTCATGCACGGGTTAAACACCAGAAAAAAACAAGCTAATTTACAGAGATGTGTGACATTGTTTTCAGATGCTATGATTACCTGTGTATTTCATATCAGATCCATGAGCATTTTCTCGAAATGCGCAGGGGCATTAAAGGCCGTCTCATGCAGACTATCTGCTTTGACATAGTTCTCCATTTTTATCTGTCGTGAAATGCACTTTTACTCTGAGTTATATGACACTTGAGAAAAGCATCTTCTAAATAAATACATTTAAATGTAAAGATAGATTGATAAGAATGGTCTTTGAATAAAGTGCAGTTTTTCTAGTTACTAAACTGTTAATTTAGTTTTTTTTTTACATTTATGTATAACATGCAGAATTTAAATATGAGCCATTGTTCATTTTAATATGGAAGACATCTAGTCTGACAGTCAGGACATTTGAATGAACAACATCTTTTTTTAACAGAGTAATAGCAATGATGTCTTGGCATAGATTAATATCTAATGTCCTTTTCACTAGGC